>NW_005842134.1:920061-926001 GCF_000455745.1 Alligator sinensis | reverse complement strand
TGCAGCACAGGGTGCGGCCCACGGGACGGGTGAGGGCCCACTTCCCTCCCCACCCCCATGCTCAGCACCACCTTGTAACACAACCCCGCTGCCAGCCTGGGGCCCGTGCCGACTCCAGCCTTGCCTGGCAGGGCTGCACCTCTGGGCTGCCCAGCGCACGAGCTCTGGGCGACCAGCAGCAGCCAACTCTGCCCTGCGTGGCAAGTGGTGGGGCCACAGCTGCTGCCACTGATGGGCAAGCCTGGAGCTGGCATGGAGCCCAGGCTGGCAGTGGGCCGGGTTACAAGCTAGGGCTGAGTGGGGGGAAAAGCAGCCCCTTGCTCGCCCTGTGGCCCGCCCCACTGTAGCTGCTTGCAGCTCGCCTGAGGCTGCCTGTGCCTGCTCCAGACAGCCCCTCATGGGCTGCAAGCACCTGCAGCAGGGAGCGCCGGCCATGGGGCAGATGAGGGGCCACTTTTCCCAGCGCTCAGTACCAGCTTCCTCTCTGCTGGTGAGCAGGGGATCGGGGCTGTGCACTGCCCCCCGCTTGTACTGTGGGGCACTGGGAGTGAGCAGGTGCGGAAGCCAGTGGGAGCATGGGGCCCATGCCGGTGTCCCGGGGCCAGTGCTGGCAGGGCCCAGAGCAGAGTGGCAGGAGCACAGGGTCCTGGCCGGCACTGGCCCCACGGGCTGGATAGAATTTTCTAAAATTTTTTAGGGGCCCCGCGGGCTGGATAGAATGGCCTCGCGGGCCAGATGCAGCCCGCAGGCTATATTTTGCCCACCCCTGCCCTAGGCTGTGATCTGCAACATGTATCATTTCACTTCTGCTGGATTGCAACCTCTCAGTCCAGTCAGAGGAAGAACACGGCTCTTCCTAGAGCAGGCCTGTCACTAGAGTATCAGTCAATCAAATTGCTTGTTTCCCCATTTGTTGGCGGGGGATGTAATCTGCTGCAGCCCTTTGTGTGGTTCCAGTGTACCACCTACTCTGTACCTATATGCATAGCCACTCAGCAGTGCACGAGGATGGAGAGCAAAAGCAGCCCAGTGGAAGCTACTGTCCCTCCTACATAATCTAGTGATGTGGACAATCCTTGTAAAAGAATAACAGACTTTGTATCCCCCTTAATTCCTTGCATTGGTGTATAGCAGGGATCCCCCACTAAGCCTTTGTTGGATGATGATTGGCCCACAAAGAACAAAACAAGAATTTGAGCTTAAGAAAGTTGCAGACTTCTTTTGCTCATTGATGCTGTCTTTGGTGTAGCACAAAACAAGCAATTTCTGGAATGATTGAAGCACTTTGCCTTATATATACTCCTCCAGATAGATTTAATCTCGCAAGTCCACTGCCAGTTGTGGCAAATGAAGAAATGGTGAGAAACTGTTAAGGAAGAACTGTAAGAATCAATGTGTTCATGTAAGGTGTCTAATTAAACCTGAGGAAAGGTCCAATAATAGCCACAAGCAGCCATTCAAGGGAGAGTTGCATTCTTGCTAAACACTGTTGAGTCTGCATTTGCAAATAAAGCTGTCCGAGTTGCTGATAATGCTGTCCCAGAATGTGGAGGAGAGGACAATGGGACCTGTGCCATTTGCTCAGTCAATGAAAATAACATGAAAAAGATTAGAGGTCTTCCTAGTTGTTATTATTGTAAGCTCCTGGCTTACTAAGCAGAGTATTTAAACCCTTAGAAAGAGCTGGAACTTAATGCATCTCATGATGGAAGTTCAAAAATTCTTCCACAACCATTGTGAGCTTCACAATTGGTTGACAGAAATAATGGGATTGATGCTTCCTGTTGGCACTCAGTGTAACTCGCTGGGGGATGGTGCGTGTATTTTTATTCAAGGGGCACACAAGTATGCTACAATTTACACTGAGCAGGAGGATGACTTTGAAACATAGCACTTGTTTCACATATCAAGGGACTCCAGTGGGGTGCTAAACTCACATAGCAATTGCAGGACTTTCCAGAGAATTTGATTGATCATGGACTGATGATGATACAGTAGCAGACTTGTAAATTTAGTTTGGTCTAATTAGCAACAAAAGCTGCTCGGCAGAAAATCACAAAAACAGTTCACAGAATAGAAGAAACTTTTCTGTTACTGAACCAATGTGACTGACCTCCAAACTCAAGGTCAGAGGCTAAACCCTGAACAAGACAGGGCTGAAACATGGCAGATAGGATGTAATCCCAAATTCTGTTCTTCTCATATCATTGTCTTTTCTTGCTCTTTACGAAAACCAGTATGAAGAAACCACATGGAAACAACGGCCTGGTATAACCACGTTTATTAAATTCATGCAAACTTGTAAGGCTTAGCTACACACCCTAGCTTAGTGATTCTCAGCTAGGGTACCATGGCACCCTGGGGTGCCTTGATCTTTTCAAGGGTGTCGTGCAGTGTTAGCACTATTAGGGGTGCAAACATGATTCACAGGATTAACACGGAGATTTCAAACAGGAATTCATAGTGTAAAACCATTCTGACCTGTTGTGGTCTTTTTGAGTTCTTTGCAACAGAAAAATTGCTTTATTATTTTTCCTTGGTCAAAAACAAGTAAAAACTAAGAGCTGGCCTTTTCTGAGGGGTGCCTTGGATCTAGAAGGGCTGAGGACCACTGCTTTACCTTGTTTCTTTTAGCATCTAACAGAACACAGTGAACACCACATGGGGGTTCACAAACTGTATAAAAGGAAGTTTTTATTCTTGTATGCTGCACTCATGTAAAGATGAACAGTCAGATTTTTACTTAAATCTGTCTTTGCAGATGAAGCTTTGTTGTTTTCATCAACATAATGGTACATAATTGAAATGAAATATAACAGAAGACAAAATAGTATTGAATACACAAAGTTGTAATTTGTTTAGATCAGTGATTTTTTTCAGCTGAGGTGCCATGGTATCCTTGGGTTCCATGAGATCCTTTTAAGAGTGATGCAAGGATGCCATGCTATATTAGCGCTGTTAGGTGTGCAAACACCCATGCATAGTGTAAACTCAAAGATTTCCAATAGGAATCCATAGTGTCAAAAACCTTCTGACCTGTTGGGGTCTTTCTGAGCTTTTACAACAGAAGATTGCTCTACTATTTTTCATAGTCAAAACATGGTGAAAGCTTAAGACCTGGAATTTTCCAAGGAGTGCCTTAAGTTTAACATAGGGTGTCTTGAGTCTAAAAAAGTTGAGAACCACTTGTTTCCACTCCTCTAACCAATTAAGTTTGCTTATAGCCTGTTCAAACTGGGTTGGTTATTATAACCACTAGACTAGGTGCTGGAATAGCAAAGAAGATAGCAACAGCATTGCCAACTTTTGCAATTGTTTTTACAGAATCTTACCTTATTGCTTTTGTTTCTTAAAACTCCCTGCTCCTAGATTCATGTGAATACATGTCTCTTAGCTTTTATTTATTTTATTATAAAAAAAAAAAGTAAGGTTCTTACCCCATGCAATTGGGGAAAAGCATGATCCGTGAGCAGCCTAAGGGCTGTGATGAGAAGCAGAAAAAAGAACCCAAAATGTATTTCAACGAAACTTGTGATTCTTCTTTTTGGAATGGTTTCTGAACAGACTGAGTTGGCAGTTCTGTAGCAAAAGTGTGCAAGTATCTAGAACAGATACAGGAGTAGTAGGTGTAACATACTAATGGCTTGATGTTTGTGGTGTTGCATTTTACCTAGAGAATGGGCTTCTGCAGAGAGCAACATGAACTGTATTTTCTGCATTCCATTTCCTAAAATGAGCTTTGCTTTCAAAAAGGAAAGCCTTTTGGTTTCTGAAATTATAACTCTCCCAATATTGTTCTACATCCAGCCTCTCTTTCAAGGCATTTATTGATCCCTATTATTTTGCATCTAAATTCTTTACCAATTTCCAATGCATTTATCCTCATGCTGTTGCCTTATGAGGCAGGGTAGTGCTGTTATCCCCATTGTACAGATGTGAAACTGGGGTACAGAGAGACTGAACGATTTGCCTAAGGTTGCTTATGGAGTCTATGGCAGAGGTAAATGTTGAACTGAGATCTTAGGCTAGTATCCTGCCCACTTTAGCCTTCTTCCTATCTGAGGAGTGCTGTGGTGTCTGTAATGTACTATGCTGTCCATCTTCTATGTGGAACTGTAGGTTATGTGTTACCATGCCACCTGAGCCCCAGTGTCCATTGGGGTAGCATGGACATTCTGTAGCCAACAGCATGCTGCTGTCATGCCTGGCTGCCTTTGGCTCTTCAGCCTGGAGGGCCAGCTGGCAGTTTAGAGCTGAGTGAGAGGGTGAGCTGCTGGCATGAGTCTGGAGCAAGGCTTGAATTTACACCTCCAGAGCTGTAGCAACAGCTTTAGCTGCTTTGCTACAGTGCCCTCTCAGCTGTGTAGTTCTTGCATAAGCATCCTGCCAGGTCAGATCTGTGTCTGTATTGTCCTTTGCTGGCCTGGTAGTCCCAGATGAGAAAAGCACTACAGCACATGCAGGAGTGCCCTGATCTCAGGACAACTCTGATATCTGTGCATGAATAGAGACACTTCATTGTTCTGAGACCAGACTGTCAGCTATGGGGATGTGGTATGTTGGCCTAGGGCAGGTAGCATGTAAATAAAGATATCTGTGAGCTTTTCATGCTGACAGCACAGGTACAGAGCAGGGAGAAGAGGGGCCTGACTCTGTCTTCTTCTACCAGCATCATCCCACTGGTGTCAAGGGAGTTGCACCTAGTTTACACTAGCCCTTTTACGACCAGGTGACCTGTCACTTGGACAAGGGGGGAGAGATTGATGTCATATATCTTGACTTTAAAAAAGCCTTTGATCTGGTATCTCATGATCACCTCTTGGCAAAACTGGCTAACTGCGGCCTCAACCTCACCACAATCTGCTGGCTGGGGAATCGGCTCCGTGGCAGGACCCAGAGGGTGGTGGTTGACAGAAACCGATCGTCTTGGTGTGTGGTGACCAGTGGGGTCCCTCAAGGCTCTGTCCTAGGGCCTATACTGTTTAACATCTTCATCAATGATGTACACACTGGTGTCAGAAGCAGACTGGCCAAGTTTGCCGAAGACACCAAACTCTGGGTTAAAGCGTCCACACCTGAGGACAGGAGGGTGATCCAAGCAGATCTTGACAGGCTCATGAAATGGACGAATGAGAACCTGATGGTGTTCAACACCGAAAAATGCAAGGTTCTCCACTTTGGGAGGAAAAATGCGCAGCATGCTTATAGGCTCGGCAGTGCTATGCTGGTTAGCACTTACAGATGAAAGGGACTTGGGGGTCATGATTGACCACAAGATGAACATGAGCCGTCAGCGTGATGCTGCAGCTAGTAAAGCAAGCAAAACGCTGGCTTGCATCCATAGATGCTTCTCAAGCAAATCCTGGGACGTCATTCTCCCATTGTACTCGGCCTTGGTAAGGCCGCAGCTGGAGTACTGTGTTCAGTTTTGGGCTCCACAATTCAAAAAGGATGTGGAGAAGCTTGAGAGAGTGCAGAGGAGAGCCACACACTTGATCAGAGATCAGGAATACAGACCTTACGATGAGAGGCTAAGAGCTATGGTACTCTTCAGCTTGGAAAAGCTCAGGCTCAGGGGTGATCTGGTGGCCACCTATAAGTTTATCAGGGGTGGCTATCAGGATCTGGTGGAATGTTTGTTCACCAGACCACCCCAAGGGATGACAAGATCGAACGGTCACAAACTCCGCTGCAACCGATTCAGGCTGGACATAAGGAAGAACTTCTTTACTGTCTGAACCCCCAAGGTTTGAAATAGACTGCCACCGGAGGCAATTCAAGCACCCGGGGGCAGGGGGCTGGACTCGATGATCCTCCCGGGTCCCTTCCAGCCCGAATGTCTATGAAATCTATGAATGGGGCCTGGTATGTCTAATCATGCAAATCCAGTGTAGACTGACTGCAAACCAAGTGGAGCGTGGGAAAGATGCAAAGCCCTTC
>NW_005842134.1:912335-920051 GCF_000455745.1 Alligator sinensis | reverse complement strand
TGAGTCTGGAGTGCCCGCAGCATCTACGCTTTGGTCTCTGCAATCCCAGAGTCAGCAGCTCAGTTATCTAATCGAATCCTTAATGTCCCAACGCATTTAAAAACAACACGTGCGTAATTGAAGTGCCCTCCGTGTTCACTGCCCTCCACGCCCCTCCCTGAGCTGTTCAAAGTGCTTTCTGTGCTATTGAGAGCAGCTCACAGGCGAGATGCAGGGTTAGAAATCTTGCTGGGAGATCATTATTATTCCACTTATTCTAGGCCTATTCTGCCAGCGCTGCAGGGGTGCAGCCGCCCTGAATACTAATGGGAGCTATACACATGTGTAGAAGGAGTGGGGAAAGGCCTCCAGGCCTCCTCCGTGTGTACCAAAAACAGAGGGGCCACACAGGTTTATTCAGTTGCCGCGGGAAGGGGCCCGCCTCCTGTTCCCACGCACCTTCACTTGTATCGAGTCAAAGGTGTTGGAATAAATGAAATGTGCAGGCGCTTTAAGATCCCAGTTCATTAAATAGGCCAGACCCTCAGCAGGGGCAAAACTCTTGTCTTCCACGGAACTCTACAAAGTTGCACTTGCTCAGGATCCAGTGCTACATGTGTGGGCATGAGAATGGCAGGTCGCTGCTGTGATATGCAGCATGTTAACTCTTTTCCTGGTAGTCCGCAGAAGCCCCATAGCTGTGTTATGGGGTGGCCAGGCCTGACCAGGGCTCTAGACTGGAACAGTCTGTGTATACCCCATGTCCAGAGCATGCAGGGGCTGAGCTGTGGGCCCCCTGGGGCTGGAGGAGGATGCAAGTGTGAATGACTCACAGTGTCTCTGGGGCTTTCTTTGCAGAAGAGTGTGAAGGAGGGGCTGTTACTGAAGCAGACAAGCTCCTTCCAGAGGTGGAAGAGGAGATACTTCAAGCTGCGGGGGCGGACACTGTATTATGCCAAGGACTCCAAGGTAGGATAGCTTCCAGCTGTTCTCAAGTGCATGGGGAGGGAAGGGGACTTTTTACATGCCTTGGGCCCATGGGAACTGCATATATGACAGCTACTGTCTTGACTGGCCCAGCAAGGATTGAATCAGGGGCCACCAGAGCTAAAAGCACGAGCTGTAGAGCCAAGGCTCACTCCTTGAGCTGGAACTCTCTTGTCCTGTGTGGATTGGGGTCATTTACCAGTGGTCTATGGTCTCACCTTCCAGGCCACTAGAGTCTGAGCATCCCTTTTGCTTTCCCGGGGACCCCAAACCCTGTGGCAGTTGGGGGACACTCCATCGCTAATCCAGTGTGCTGGAGCTTGGATCTCTGCCGTCCAGTTGGGGTGCTCAGATGTCAAACCTGGGGGGGGGGCTACTTTTTACTTCTTTCCAGGCCACTGAGGTCTGGGTCATCTTTACCCTCCCACTGGGCCAGCTGTTTCTGAGCTAAGAAGCCATACAAACACTCTGAATGGACTAGAAGCATTTTTCCCCTGCACATACATGTGGGCATGCATGGACACAGACAGGCACACAGGCAGGCATCCCCACTTAGCAAGCCTCTGAAACCTACAGCCAGCTCACAGGGAAGTTAATTTGTTCGTTCGGTCTTCAAACACCTACACCCTGCCTTATTAATACAGATTGTCAGAGTGTGGCCACCAATGACAGATCTCCCTGAGGCAGTTCTTCTCCTGTCACAGATGCCAGTTTCTATGTCCGGAGCAGTCAGTCGCTTGCCAGCCCATCAGAAGATGGGTGTACAGCAAACAGAAATTTCCCAGCCTCTCTAGCACACAAGACAGGTCTTGTCTAGAGAGGATGGCTCAGGAAAACTAAGCGTTCAGAGGTGGAAGGCTGTAGTCCAAGGTAGGATCATCCTTCCTGTGTACTTTCCAGGCCTTGGCTCAGCCTAGTTTTTAAGGATGAGGGGTTTCAAAGGCACTTGTCAATGACCTGACTCCACTTCCAGGTACATCAATGGGAGCAAAGTTGGGCTGATTTTAAAGCCTTGGAAGAGCCCACCCTAAACAGTGGCAGTTAGCTGTATTCACCTGAAGTTAGGCAGAAGATGAGGCAGGGTGACCCCTTATTGGCTAAGTGGTTCAGGGACACTTTCATAGGCAACAGCGTACTTCATCAAATGTTAGGAATGATTTTATTCCTAGCACCTGGCAAAGTAGGTTACTGCTTACAAAAGTTCACAGTGCCCATAACAGTATCAGAGAGGCTTCCTTCCATTTTTTTTCTTTGAGCCTCTGCTTGGTGATGCAATAGATTCTCCCTCTCCGTTAAGAAAAGGGACTGTACTACAGCCTGATAGATCCTTTGTAAAACCATTTGTGTACACTGGTGGCATCCAGCCTCTCTTGTCTTTTGCTCATCTTCTTCCCAGGTGAGTGATCCATCATTCACTGGAATGATAGGCTTGCTTACTTCCTCAGGAGGGAGAGCCCTGAAGTCATCATGAAAGCATCTCTGAGAGCTGATGCTAATGGATTATCCATCTATAGCAGATTTCACCTATGAGCTATGCCTTTTTGGGTCATGACTAACCGTGTCCTGGTTCCCGTTTGCTCTCTCAAGTATGTGCAGCTGGTTTTCAGCTCCTGGGAGTGCCCTGCAAATGGTTGTACCTGTCTGTGTGGTGCCTCTGAACTGCTGTGAGAACTAACATGGGGTTCTGGGCTGCATCAGAGGAGTGACTGAGCAGATCACTCAGCACTATTCCTCTGACATTCCCTCCCACTAAGGGATGTATATGATAGTGGGATCAACAGTGATTTTTTGGAGCCACCAGCCTGCTCGGGAAGGTTGGACCATTTTTGCCATGTGCATCACCTCTCACTTAACCAGGCTGAATGCCTTCTGTAGTTTAAAAGGATTGGGAAAACTGTGTGTAGCATTCCCAGCTACAACAGGCCTCGTGCTAGTCACTTGCCAGACCATCAGAGATGAGTGTACAGCAAGCTTGGAAGTTGTGCCAGCTTGGGAGCTGAGAGCTGCCAGTTTGTTCTTGACTGCAACTGATTTACTAGCACAGTCCAGTCCTCTCTGGATTTCTGGCACTACAGTATAGGGCACCTCTATTGGCAAAGCCCCTTGGTGAAGATGCAGCATATGCAGACAGGTGCTTTTCTGCAGGGGTAAATGTACTGTCTCTACAAACAACATGGACTAAGCTGACAAAAGCATTGCTCTCTTGGCGTAGTTGCAGCCCCACTGAGTTTTGCTAGCATTGCAGTGCTGTTGTCGGGGTATGGGTCCCTCCTTCCATATTCCTAGAGGACATAGCTGTACTTGGTATAAGATAGGACAGGTGGTGCTTTAGAGACTAAGTGGTTCAGAGAGGCATGAGCTTTTATAGGCAACAACCTCCTTCAGGAAATGCTAGCAAAAAATTGTAGTGAAGACCTGGTCTCTGCCTCCTGTCCCTGCTCTGTAGAAATGAAGGTACAATTGGGGTTCACCGCAAGGTGAAACTTTATATATCAAAACTTTCGAGATTCATTGATCTATGGCATCCCTTTTTTGTGTTCTTGCTTCTTCAGGTGTTGAATAGGTATTTAGGTTACCTGTCCTGATCCAGTCCCTTCCCCAGGAACCACTGCCTTCTCTTGAGGAACATCCATTTACTGTGACTCTTGAATCCCTTTTGCTTTGGCCAGGGATATATCACAAGACTTACCTCATAGACTCCGTATGTTCCTTAAGAATGTTTTTGGGACCTCATCAAGAGATGCATGAAAACTCAAGAAGATTGTTCCCTCTCAGGCCATAGTCATATAGCATTTAATTAGCATTCTCCAAAACTGGCTCCTCAGAGACAATATTCCCCTGGCAGAGATGTTGATTAGCCAGTATAACCTGCTTGGGCTCAATGGTCTAGAAAATGGCCTGAGTTTTATCTTCTGGCTGCTTGGGGACCCCCTAAGTCAGAAGGGCCGCTCAGCCCCCATGTCAGTTTTCCCAGCATTAGGAGAAAGAGAAGTTCCCTTATTTATGATTTCTAGGTTCTTAGCTTGAGGTACAGTGAGGCCCCCTGTAAATACCTTCTTAGTCTTCTGGTCCAATTGCTGATACTCCTGCTTGTTCACCCTCTCCTTTTTCCTCCCCACAGTCACTGATCTTTGATGAGGTGGACCTGTCTGATGCCAGCGTGGCAGAGACGAGCACCAAGAACATTAACAACAGTTTCACAGTAAGTGATGGTACCAGCCAGCCAGTCACTGGGTTTGATTGTGTAAGTGGAGATGCTCACATTGACTTCTGTGGGCTTTGGCTAAAGCTTTGGCCGCTATTAGAGTTGCCTACTGAAGGTACAAGTAGAGGAGTTCTGTTGCCCACCATAGAGCTTCTCTACATGGACAAAGCCAAATGCCAACTGTAGCAAAGGAGTGAAAGATGAGACTGAAACAGCAGTAGTGAGAGCAGTCTCTTAGAGTCAGCTTGCAGCCTGTGGTTGGTTGATCCCTGATACAAGAGATGACTTGCTCTTCCAAACCAGATGCCCCATGTCGTTTCCAACATCACCTTTTGCTGGGAGAGCCTGGAAGCCAAATAATTGTGAGACATGCAGCACTTGTTGAGTGACATTGATCCCTATGACATGTAGGGTGTAAGTGACATGCAAGCCTTGGGTCTGTCTTCTGAACTGATGAGTAAATTTCACCAATGATGACTACTGCTGGAGGAGCCTGATCTGCACATAACGAACACCCTTATCCTGGGCCCCCCAGACACTTCTGCTGGGCTCCAAGGCCTGGACTCCCACCTTGTTCTCCACTGGAAGTCTTCCTAGAACAGGTCACACCCAGAGTGTGCCCAGCCATCCCCAACTGCGGCAGATCCACTCGGAACCACTGGCAAAGTTCACCCCCAAGCATCAGCTGAGTTGCACAGGAGATGTACTCAACCCACTGCATTGCCAGGGGCCAATTCTGCACTCACTGAGGTCATTGGGAGTTTTGCCACTGACTTCATTAGGAGCAGGATTGGACCCTGGAGCAAATTTAATTTAGCTTGGGGATGTTCAACCCCCAGCTCACGGACCAAATAGAGCCTATGGAGTCATGGTATCCAACCTGCAGGGTATTCCATGGGTCAGGAAATTTGGTGGCAGGAGAGCAGTGACAATTAGTACTGCTACCTCTCCCCTGCTGCCAAATTCCCAAGTCCTGTACAGTGGGGTTAGGGGTGGGCTGTGCCCCCTTTCCCCTGTGCAGCCAAGTTGGGGCTGGGCCACACCCCCCACTCCTCTCTCTGCTGCCGAATCAGGCCCTGGTGAGCCTGCCCCACCTGCTAGTGCCTGGATGGACCAGGTACTGTCCACCTGGCCCATGGGGCAAAAAAGTTGGGCACCACTGATGTAGCTGGTAACACAGGTGTAATGTACAGTGGGACAGAATTCCAGGCTGTGGCTGGATGGCATCAGGAAAGAAATGTTAGCAAATGGGAACTGTACCCGTGTCTCAGACTGCCTCCCTCTGGGTCAGTAGGGATCAGACGTAAAAATTGGGTTGTGTACCTCCCTGGGACAGAGTATGAGTATGGTGCTCCTTGCTCCTTAGGGTTGGGTGAAAAACCTCCGATCTCTTGCCAGGTTTGACAGCCATAGGGGGTGTAAGTGTCTGACAGCTCTGTCTGAGTGATATGGATTTTGTTCTGGGTTGCACTGACTGTGGAGTCTCACAGCCCAGCCAGGAGCCGCTGCAGCCTTTGCAGCTGGCTCAGCAGTGCAGTTTTCTTCTCTAGGTGATCACACCATTCCGAAAACTCATCCTGTGTGCAGAGAACCGGAAAGAGATGGAAGACTGGATCGGTGCCCTCAAATCGGTCCAGAAGTGGGAAATCAATGAGGTAAGCGAGTGTTGGCACAGAATCCCTACCGTAGACCCAGCTGGCAAATCAGCCCTGTGAGTGGGCGAGTAACACCAGGGAACAATGAGATCACTGCTACGTTCCTCAAAGGCCTGGGGTACAGATTGTCATGAAGCAGGGGGGCTTAGTGTGCTAGGTATAAGATGCTTGAATGAGAACTTACTCTGAATAGATGTGCTTGTGAACAGTTAGATAATTGCTCCATGTATTATTTGTGTGGCAGTAATGTCATGGAGCCTTAGGGCTGAACCCTGGTTTGCCCTACTAACCACTACCCCATGCTCCTTGTCCATGTGGGCACCAACAACAGAGCAAGAAGTAGCCCTGGGAGGATCATGAATGACTACAGGACCATGGAGGCAAAGCTCAAGGACTTAGGAGCACAAGTTGTCTTCTCCACAATCCTCCCAGTTGGGGGCCATAGCCGTTGGAGGGAGGAGTGTATCAAGGAGGTCAACTGAAGGCTTAGAAGATGGTGTCAGCATGTGGGCTTTAGATACCTCGACCTTGGTACGCAGTTTAACTATAGCAGCCTACGCACAAGGGACAGTATTCATCATGCAAGCAGAGGGAAGAGGCTCTTTGCCACGAGAGTTGCTGATTTGTTGAGGAGAGCTTTAAACTAGGCATATCTGGGGGCTGAGGATAAGGTTCCACTGCTGAAGCAGAATCCACTAGCCACAATGACACATGGCAGGGAAATCAAAAAATGGATGTCCAGATGGGTACTGACATTTTGAGGCAGAGACATTGTGACAGAAAACCTGAGATGACTAGGGGAGAGCTCAGATACCTTTATGGGAATGCCAGAAGTATGGGAAATAAACAGGAGGAATTGGCACTCCTTCTGGCTGATGAGGAATTTACCTTGATTGGGTTGACAGAGACGTGGTGGGATGATGCACATGACTGGGCAGTAAATATTGAATGTTACAGACTTTATAGGAAGGATCGGATTGGGAAGAAGGGAGGAGGTGTGGCCCTCTATGTGAAAGAGCAGTACCCCTCCCTGCAGGTCACCTTTGACAGAAGGGAAGGGGCCCTTGAGACCCTCTGGGTCAGGCTACAAGGGGGACCAGGAAAAGGAGACCTGATGGTGGGTGTTTACGACAGGCCTCCCTCCCAAGAGGCGGAGAGCAATTGCCAATTCTTAAGAGAACTGACAAAGGCAGCTAGCACTAGAGATATGATGACCAGGGGCAGCCCACAGTCGATGCCTGTGAAAAGTTTTATAGATTTCATAGACATTAGGGCTAGAAGGGACCTCGGAAGATCATCGAGTCCAGCCCCCTGCCCAAAGGGCAGGAAGTCAGCTGGGGTCATAGGATCCCAGCAAGATAAGCATCCAGTTTGCTCTTGAAGGTGTTCAATGAAGGCGCTTGAACCACCTCCGGTGGCAGGCTGTTCCAGACCTTGGGGGCTCGGACAGTAAAGAAATTCTTCCTTATGTCCAGCCTGAAACGGTCTTGCAGTAGTTGATAACCATTTGACCTCGTCATCCCTTGGGGCGCTCTGGTGAACAAACGTTCCTCCAGATACTGGTGGTCACCCCTGATAAACTTATAGGTGGCCATCAGATCACCCCTGAGCCTGCGCTTTTCCAGGCTAAAGAGCCCCAGGGCTCTCAGCCTGTCATCGTAGGGTCTGCTTCCCTGACCTCTGATCATGCGCGTGGCTCTTCTCTGGACTCTCTCAAGCTTCTCCACATCCTTTTTGAATTGTGGAGCCCAAAACTGGACACAGTACTCCAGCTGCGGCCTCACTAAGGCCGAGTACAAGGGGAGAATGACGTCCCGGGATTTGCTTGAGAAGCATCTATGGATGAAAGCCAGCGTTTTGGTCGCTTTACTAGCCGCCGCATCGCACTGC
>NW_005842134.1:898256-910933 GCF_000455745.1 Alligator sinensis | reverse complement strand
GCTGTCACCCAGCTTCCCATCGATCACTAGGTCGCCGACTAGGTCATCCCCAGTAGCCAGTACCAGGTCGAGCAGCGCTTTGCCTCTCGTTGGCCCATAGACTTCTTGAGTCAGGTAGAGGTCATCCACGCACGAGAGGAAGCTTTGCGATTTAGGAGTTAGAACTCCTAAATACATAGTTTGCGTTGGTATTCCTGAAACCCAACGGGGGCTGCTCACCTGACCAGAGGCCCAGGGAACAGGGAGAAGGTAACATGAAATCAGCCCAGAATAGGTGAGGGATCTTCTACAACGCTTGGACATTTTCAGGTCTGCTGGGCCTGATGACCTGCACCTGAGAGTCCTGAAAGAACTGGATGAACTTATAGCCACTGGCCAAGCTGTTTGAGGAGTCATGGAACTCGGGAGTGGTCCTGGATGACTGGAAGAGGGCCAATGAGGTGCCTGTCTTTAAGAAAGGGAAGAGGGATGACCCCACAAACTACAGACTGGTCAGTCTGACCTCGGTCCTGGGTAAAATATTTGAAAAGTTGGTTAAGGAAGGCATCAACTACAAGCTGGTAATGGATGGGGAGCTAAAAAGCAACCAGCGTGGCTTTGTCAAGGGTAGATAATGTCTGATGAACCTTGTGTCCTTCTACAACCAGGTAACTAACCATCTGGATGAGGGACACAAAGTTGAAGTCATCTACGTAGACTTCAGTAAAGCTTTTGACTCTGTCTCCCAAGGGATTCTCTCTAACAGACTGGAGAGTACTGGGTTAGACCAGTCTACAGTGAGGTGGGTGGACAACTGGCTTAGAGGCTGCTCCCAGAGAGTGGTGATCGCTGGGATAGCCTTATCCTGGAGGGCCATCTCCAGTGGTGTCCCTCAGGGATCGGTGGTTGGACCCATGCTATTCAATAGTTCCTTAACAACTTGGATGAGGGAGTGGAAAGTGCAGTGATTAAGTTTGTGGATGAAACTGGGGAAACGTGGGCACATCAGTGGATAGGGCAAAGATCCAGGATGACTTTTGACAGACTAGATTTATGGGCAGAATGAAATCGCATGAGGTTTCATAGATTCATAGATATATGGTTGGAGGGGACCTGAGCAGATCATCAAGTCTGACCCCCTGCCCTGGGCAGGAATGAATACTGGGCTCATATGTCCCTCCACTAAGTTAAGCTCATATGACCCCAGCTAGGTAGTAATCAAGCCTCCTTTTAAAGACCCCTAAGGTAGGAGCCAGCACCACTACCCTTGGAAGCTGGTTCCAGATCCTGGCCACTGTGAAGTAGTGCCTCCTAATGTCCAGCCTGAACCTACTCTCAATCAGCTTGTGGCCATTGTTCCTTGTTACTCCAGGAGTTGCTCGGTGGCTGCACAGCTGGACTGCCTTTCTAGGCAGACCAGGTGATGGCAGCTTCTTGCATCTGCTGGATACATGACAAGGTGTGGTTAGCTTTGCTGACCGCGTCCTCACATTGGCGGCCCATGTTCATATTAGAATCAATAATGATTCCAAGATCTCTTTTTGCCACTGTACTTTCGAGAAGGGAGTTCCTCAGCCTATAGGTATGCTGCTGGTTCTTCCTGCCCAAGTGCAGCACTCTGCACTTGTCAGTATTGATTCCCATACTATTCTCATTCGGCTACCCCTGTAACCTGTCCAGGTTCAGTTGTAGCCTGTCCCTCCCTTCTAGCTTGCCCACCTCACCCCAAATCTTGGTGTTGTCAGCAAATTTGAACAGGGTGCTTTTCACCTCCTTGTCCAAGTCGCTGATAAAGAAATTGAACAATATGGGCCCGAGGACCAAGCCCTGGGGGACTCCACTGTCCACCTCCCTCCAGGTCTAATATGACCCATCCACCACCACTCTCTGGGTGTGACCCCTTAGCAAATTTGCAATCCATCTGACTGTGTAGGCATCAATGCTACAGTCATAGCTTTTTAATGAGAATGGGGTGGGAGCCATTGTCAAAGGCCTTCCTGAAGTCCAGAAAGACTACATCCACCGCGACACCTGCATCCAATGATTTCGTAACCTTATGGTAGAAGGCTATCAGGTTGGTCTGACAGGACCTGCCCTTAACGACCCATGCTGGTTGCCCTTGAGCATTTTCCCCTCTGCTGGTCCCTTCCAGATGTGCTCCTGGATAATTTTTTCAAAGAGCTTCCCCAGGACCAAAGTAAGACTAACAGGCGTATAGTTGCCTGGGTCCTCCCTCCTCCCTTTTTTGAAGATGGGGACCACATTGGCCTTCTTCCAGTCTTCTGGGGCCTGGCCAGAGCACCATGAGTGCTTGTAAAGCTGTGCCAGGGGCCCCGCAATGACCCCTGCCAATTCCCTCAGCACCCTAGGGTGGAGAACATCTGGACCTGCTGATTTGAACATGTCCAGCCCCTCCAGAAGTTCCCTAACTCAGTCCTCCCTGACCCTAGGCCTGGCGAAGTTGCTTCTGAGTCTGTCCTGAATCCTGGTGGGGGAGAAGTCCTGGTCCTGGCTCAGAAAAATGGAGGCAAAGGATTTGTTAAAAAGGTCTGCTTTTTCATCTGGTGCAACCACCAGATTGCCAGGTGTATCCTGTAGGAGTCCCACATTGCCTGGTGCATTCTTTTTACTCCCTATGTATTTAAGAAAGGAGTTTTTCTTGTCCTTGATCCTTGTTGCTAGCCCTAGTTCCGACTCTGCCTTAGCCTTCCTAACAGTCTCCCTACAGACTCTTGCTATGGAGGTATAATCCTCTTTGGTGATAGCCCCCGTTCAGATATTCCTGAATGCCTTTGGTGAGCCAAGAGAGCTTTTGAGCACTCTTGCCCCCTTTGACTCGTGTTGGGACTGTCACCCCTTGGGCTCAGAGGATCATATCCTTAAGGAATGACCACTTGTCTTGGACACCTAGTTCCCCTACTCTCTGGGACTGCAATGCCTCTCCTACCAATCTCCTCAACTTGTTGAAGTTGGCCCTCCTGAAGTCAAGGGCTACTGCCTTGCTGCAGGCCCTTGACACCCTGCGCTGGATGGTGAATTCTAGCAGGCAATGATTGCTATCGCCAAGGTGGTCGAGGACCTGGAGTCCCCTCACCAGATCGTTGCCTGTGGCCAGGACCAGGTCCAGCAGGGCATTCCCCCTGGTGGGACTGTGCACTTCCTGGGTTAGGTGGAGGTCTTGTATCTCAGCAAGGAACCTATGTGAGTGGTCCGACCTGGCTGACTGCTCCTCCCAGCAAATGTCCAGTTAGTTTAGATCACCCATGATGACCACATCCCTTGACTTAACTGCCTCTGCGAGCTGACCCGAAAATTCCCTGTCCAGCTCTTCCCCCTGGTTGGGTGGTCTGTAGTAGACCCTCACCGTTAAGTCCCTTTCCCTGTGACCCCCATGTATTCTGACCCAGAGCCCTTCAGCCTGCCCCTCCTCTGACCCCATCCTGTTATTTGAGGATGTGTGTTGCTCTTTGATATAGAGTGCCACACAACTGCCTTTCCTCCCTGTTCTGTGAGTAGCCCCTAATGTTTACTGCCCAATCGTAAGTTGAATCCCACAAGGTTTCAGTGAGCCCTACTATGTCTGGGTTTGTACTAGCTATCCAGAGGGCGAGTTCCTGCGTATTCCCCATACTATGAGCATTAGAGTAAAGGCATTTAAGGCCTCCTGTCGGTGCATGCTTGCTTTTAGGGGAGAGATGAAGCCCATCCCACCTGAGCATGCCCCCTGTGTGAAAATGTGGGTCGTTGTCCAGGAACCTGAGGCCTGCCTGGTGGCACCAACTCTGAAGCCTCTGGTTGACCTCATTGATGCAGGCCTCGTGACGCCGTCCACATCTCCTTAGAGGAGAATACCACCTGTGCCCCCATCTCCTTGAGCTTGGCCCCCAAGGCCTTGTAGTCCTTCATGATGCGGTCTGGGTTGCCCCTGGCCACGTCGTTTGTTCTCACGTGGATTAGGACCATGGGGTACTGGTCCGAGGGTCAAATGAAGGCCAGGATCCTCTCTGACATCCTGAATCTGAGCCCCAGGCAGGTAGCAGACCTCCCATGCCATAGGGTCAGGTCGGCAGATGGGACCCTCTGTTCTCCTCAGGATGGAATCTCTGATGACGAGGACCCAGTGTTTCTTCCTTCTGGTGCTGCCTCTCTGCGCTGTCTGTCTTGCGTGGAGTGGCACCGTCCCCCCCAGAGACATCCTCTTCGTCTTTCTCCTCCAAGGCTGCCAGAGCCTCGTATCTGTTCCCAAGTTGTATCTGGGGAGCCTTCACCACGCTAGCCAGAGCAGCCTTGGGTCTGGTGGGCACTCCTCTGCTGTGTGTTTCTCCTGGGGGGTCTGTACGCAGGACAACTGGTCCTGCAGTGAACGGAAATAGGTGTCAATCTCGTCCTCTGCAGCCCTGATCTCCTGTAGTCTGCTCACCTCAGCCTGGAGCTCCCTCACCTGCTCCTCCAGAGTCCGAAGTTGGGCACAGGAGGGGCAGGCGAGGGAGCCACCAGACCCCTCTCCACCACAGGCATATGGGTCCCCGCCAGGCCGCCCCCACCATGAGCTCCATATGGGTGGAGGCCTCAGAGGAGCCCAGGGTAGGTGGTGCCACCGGGGCGGGACCCCTAGCAGCTGCTCTCCGTGTCCTTACTATGTCCGTGAATCTGTGCGTCTCCCTGTCTCACTTGCTGGAGGCTTCCAGTTACTGCTGTGTGCCCGCCTTGTGCGAATGCCAGCTTAGATCCTCCCTCTTCAGGTCAGTGGGAACAAGACTGTTCAGTAACAGTGCAGTGAGTGATCTTTGGCTCATAACATTCTGTGGAAGATATGATCCTATTAATGGCAATGACTCATAGACAGTTGTAGTGCATGTAGGGGTCTCCTTCATGACCAGACCCTGAAGAAAGTGACATTTGAAATGTAATGAAATAAAACCTTAGACAGGTTTGAGATTGGGAGGAGGCTGGGGAGCAGGGGGGAGCTTGGGAAAAGGGCCAGAAACATGGGGGAGTAGATGGGAGAGGAGACAAGGTACCAGGTGTTGAAGATATGTGTCTCTGTTATGAATGAGGACTAAAAGAGACTAGAGACCTAGGGGGGATACATGACTCCCTGCAGTCACTCTGCCAAACCCAAAGCTCAGCTGGCCTGCAGACACTAGAGCAGTGGTTTCCAACATTTTTATGGTGAAGATCACTTTTTGACACCCCAGGATCTACCACGCCTCCCCTGCCCTCCCGCCTCCTGGACAAGCTGCCCGGGATCTGACCCCACTCACTTAGCCCAGCCTGGGTGGCAGGGGGCATGGCTCAGCCCAGCCACATGTGTTCTGCCGCTCCCAGTTGTAGAGCCTCTGACAGATTGACTGTCAGAGGCTCCATGATCGACCAGTCAATTGAGATCAACTGGTTGGTGACCACTGCATTAGAGGATGGTTGTTTATAAGGAGGAATTCCTGGTACAATCTTCAGGTTGGGCCCATTGCTACATTTTCTTCTGGAGAAGAGTCATTGGCTGGAGTGCATATTCAACATCCTAATTCAGCATGCCATTGGGTGCTGCCATCCTGGCATTCTGATAGGGACACGGACACCATCCCACCCCAATGCATGAGAGGACAAGTGTCAAAACCCTTGCATGGTCCCCTTGTCTTTTGGAATTGTTAATGCACCAGTAGTGAAGTAATTCAGATGGTGGCTGGCTCTGTTGAGATTGTTGAGGAGGGTGTCTGTGATGGGAATGGTTTTGCCATTTAGATTTTTGTCCCCCAAATCTAGACTGGGAATCTCCATGACTCACTTGTGTCTTTGGGAAAAGAAATCAGGGTTGTACCTGCTCAGCTGGTCTTTGAGCAAGTGACTTAGAAGAGGAAAGATCCCTGTGTCATTCTTAGGCCCTGAAGTTAACCAGGCAGGGTGTTCACCAGCTGGGCATATCTGGCCTTCCGTTGCCCTCTCTGTTCCCATGATACTACAGTGCTCCCCATTTCTGTGGTGACTGTAGCTGTAAGGTGGCAAGCTAGTACAGAGCAAAGGCTCATTGTCTCAGCCACCCTGGGCCCTCCATTGGCTGTCAAGAGTGGGGAGTCACCATTTTCCCCTGGGTTTGGTCTTCTGGCTGTGCTGCCTTTCTGTCTCACCTCTGGATGCATTTCCGTTCTGCTTGATCTTGCAGGCCACGCAGTTCAACATGGAGCACTTCTCTGGCATGCACAACTGGTACGCTTGCTCCCATGCCCGGCCCACCTTCTGCAACGTGTGCCGGGAAGCCCTGTCTGGGGTCACCTCCCATGGCCTCTCCTGTGAAGGTATGCACTCAGCTGCTTCCTGTTTAACAGGCAAAGCTAGGAGTGGGGGGTGGGAAGGTGGGTCTGACTTGGAAGTAAACAGGGTAGGGAATTCTTGCCAAAACCTAGCTGACTAGCTCAGGTGTGGCCAGCTCCTGGCTACTTGCCTGGCAGGCAGGAACCCAAGGATAGCTGAAGCTAAACCAAGGTGCTAAACAAGTCAGAAGGGTGGAGTTTGAGAGAGAAGTAGGGGCATGAATGGCGAGAAAATAAGAATTGCTGGACTGGTTTGGCTAGGGGTCCTGGCACTACTACAGTGATTCTCAACCAGGGGTGCTTTGAGAACCTTTGAAGGGTGCTGCAAGGTGTGAGGGGTGCCTGAAGTCCAAAAAGACTTAGAACCACTGCTCTAGTATCTTGCCTCTGAGGGGGTCTAGGACCAGCTGTGTCAGAAGTTGATGCAAGGCACTCTGTAGGATGGGGGATGTTGTTGGAATGGGTGCTGATGTCCATGCTAGGAATCTGGTACCTGTGCTATTAGGTGATCATGATGGGCAGCCTCCTGTGGTCTTGTAGTCAATGTCCAGTGTCCTCAAAGGAAACAGGATCAAACTGAAAGGACCTAATAGATTCTTGAGCAGTGCAAACTGTGTGCCTAAGGGAACCCATTAGTCTTGCCTGAAATTTCCATTTCTCTTCCTTCTAGTTTGCAAGTTCAAGGCCCACAAGCGCTGTGCTGTGAGAGCCACCAACAACTGCAAGTGGACAACACTGGCCTCCATAGGAAATGAAATTATTGAGGATGAAGATGGGGTAAGCACCTTCTCCTCCCCTTCGCTACCTTGTGCCAGGAAGGGGGCTGCCCTCACAGCCCTCCACAAAGCTGGTACAATTGCATGTGAGCAAGAATCTTCATGGCTAGGTACCGTGTCAGCAAACTCTCTTCAAAACTGAGGGCCAAATGCTTTCAGCCACAGCCTCCGTGTGCATGCTGAGGCCTGTTTGAGTGGGCAAAACTGCAGGACATTGGAGGGAACTGAACTGAGGAAGTTAGGCTAAAGTGACCAAATCCTTTCAGTTACCTGGGTACAAATCGGGAGTAACAACTGCACTGTAGTCAGGTTTAGTGAGAGAAGAACCTGGTTCAGGATTGGGAATGATTCCATAATAAAAGGAGCCACCTCTTTGGGAGGTCCATGGGTTGGGAACAGGGTGGATTGAGATGAAGAGAATATACTGTAGGGAATCACCCCAACAGAGGAAGGATGAAATGCCCTGTTCCACAAGCCATCTTTATTTCCATATTGATCAAATCCTGTTGGCCATCTCCAAGCACCATCCCCTCTAAGTGTTTGAGCAGAGTGAGGAAAATTTAAATACAGTTCAGAGATGCTCACTTATCAGCAGTAACTCTCTCAGCCTCAAGGGAACAAACCCCTGCCCTAAGCTGCTTGGTCAGGGTGGTACCCACCCTTCCTTCTGGGCCTGTACTTCAGCCTTGACTGAGCCAAACCCCTGTATAGACAGGGAGGATACATGTGGGATGATGCTTCCATGCCAGTGAGGAGCACAGAGTGAACCTTGGCACCCATGATAGTGGAGAGGAATAATAGAGCCATGGCTGGTCAAGCCTCAAGGACTTGTATTCCCTTAGTCAGCAGCAAAGCTCTGTTTCCTACTCAGAGTATTTGCTTGGCACTTCTCCAACATTCTGGCATTGGTCCCTCATAAAACAGGACAAAGCAGATCCAGTAGACAAGCAGATTAAAAGCATTGCGTCAGCCTGCTGTGCCAAGAGCCCTCGGAGAGCAGCCTGTGCTTAGTGAATCCAGGCTGGGCATGTTGAACATGGCCTCATCCAGCATGCAAGCTCATGGGCAGTGTCATGCTGGCAGGGAGGTGGGGGGACCTATACAGCACTGGCACTTGTGCTGTTGTGAAACCCTTCCAGATTGGAGTTCTCTGTTCAAGGACTTGCTTGCTTTGCCCTGGCTGCCAGTGACACCCTGTTCCCAAAGTGCTGGGCTCCAAGGAGGAAGGCAACTCAGATACTGCTGAATTATCTCTCCCTAGAGACCTCAGGCAGGGCAGTATGGTTTATACAGGGTGGGAGTAGCACACATCTAAAGTTTCTTGCCTTCCCTTCCTTGATGAAAAGATGGTGATCATCAGCTGCTCATCCTTGATGCTCCTTGAACTAGATGGAGGGTTCTCTTCTGCAGAGACTACTGGGTATCATGGTTTCAACTCAGTGGCCTGTGCAGGTGGGGATAGAATTATGAGGGATTAGACTGGGCAAGCCTAGCTGGGAAAGATAGTCATTGCAGGTGCAGCTGACTTTCTTTGGTTACTTTCAACCAGTGGAATTACCTGCAAAGTAGTTACAGGTGCAAGACTGGTTCAGTGAAAGCAATGCTGAAAACTCAAATCCTTTACAAAAGAAAGTTTCCTCTCTCCCCACCCCAACATCTGCAGATGCAGTATGTCACAGTGGGGCCTATGATACTGAGGGGGCATGTCTATGCAAGAACCCTGCAGCTCTTGTTGAACCCTTCACTGAAAGCCTCAGAGCACTCTGCAAAGGGTTCTCTGGCTTAGGTCTACTCTGCAGGATCCAAGGGTCATCTTTCTGCCTCTTGTTGTTTTCCTCAGTGGAGACACTGAGGTATAGAGGTAAAGTGATGTGCCCAAAGTAGCCTGGCAGGCAGAGCCGGATTAACCCTTTAGTGGGCCCTAGGCAAACAAACTTGTGGGCCCCTACTTAATACTGTATACTTATTACTTTTTCCTGCTCGATAATTATAATATGTAAAATAAGCACAGCTGGGCCCCTTCTTCACTTAAGACCCTAGGCATGTACCTAGTTTGCCTATGCATTAATCCAGCCCTGCTGGCAGACTGGTGACAGAACTAGGAATCAAGCTCCTGAGTTTCTGGCTGGTGATTTAGTGTCCAGAGGGTGCTCTCTTGGAACTGTGAGCCAGGCAGTTTCTTTGCCCCTGTTGACCCATTGTCCCTCTCTCTGCAGGTGGCCATGCCCCATCAGTGGCTGGAGGGGAACCTGCCCGTGAGTGCTCGGTGCGCTGTGTGTGACAGGACCTGCGGGAGTGTCCGGAGGCTGCAGGACTGGCGGTGTCTCTGGTGCAAGGCCATTGTAAGGACTTCTCTCTCCAACCTCTATTACATCCACTCCTGGCTCTTTTCCTGTGCTGATCCTGCTGTTATCAGAGTGCCCAGGCCTCCTTTGTTAAGTCCGTATACAGCCACCACATGTTGGAAGCCCTTCTCAAATGCAGTTTTGTGGCTGTATAAATGCAGTGTGCTTCGCATCCCATCCAGCACCATTGCAGCCCATTATAAATACATACCCTTGGCTACTGATGGCCACTTTCTGTTATAGAAAAAGGGTCACTCTGCTCAGGACTGTGGTGCTGGATCCTTAGGCAGCCTAGGCACTCCAGAATGTCGGTGGTGGTGATCCAGAACAGCTGTGAATCTTAGAGAGACACAAGTCATAGACTCAGATTTCAGCCCTTCACATCCAACACACCCACACAAGGTGGAGGTTGGGAAGTAGAGGTTGGTTTAGGCCCACTGCCTCCTAGGATTGTGTTTATCTTGATCACTCTCTAAGAACATTAATGAATCAGCCCTTTGCCTGTGTATTGTGGCTAACAGAGGAGTGGGCAGTGGCTGAAGGTTGGACAAGGCAGTAGCAGAGCTGTCACTAGAACCCAGGTTCCTTGTTCCAGCTGCTTGATGCTTGTTTGCAGAGATGATCCCAGCAGGGTGCGGGGCCCAGGGCAAAGCAGCCTGCATGAGGCCGCCCTCCCCATCCCATGGTACACTTATGCTGAGGAATGAAAGCCCCGGCACGCTGGGTGCGGTGGGATGGGTGGCAGCCGAAACTTCCGGCTGGAACAAGCAAAGAGCCATCTAACCCCCCAGGCGGGTGGATGCACTAAACTGTAGCCATGGCCTCTCCGCCCGGCTCTGCAGGGCCCCCCAAAGCATGGGGCCCAGGGTGTTTGCACCAATTTGCCCCCACCTAGGGATGGCCCTGCCTGTTTGATTGGGCTGCTCACATTAGCCCCACACTACTCTGTCCCCTCCAGGTTCACAGCGCCTGCAGAGAGCTCTTTGGGAAGAAATGCCCCCTGGGACAGTATAAGGTCTCCATAATCCCACCCACTGCCTTGAATAGCATTGATTCTGATGGTGAGTACCAGAGCCGGAGAGATCTGGCAGTCACTCAGGCTGCAAGAGGGTCAGGGGTGATGGGCGTTAGAAGGGAGCATGGGGCAAAGTACCTTCATTGGTCTGGGATCAAATGGCTGGGTGGTGAGGTGGTGAGGTCAGCTATCCACCAAGGCTCTGAATAACCCTGAATCCCGCCAGTTCCAGCTCTACTGATCTGTCTGTGCCATGGAGGCCAGAGGTGTGCTGAGATGGAGAGACCCAGAAATCAGGTCTGCTGGGTCAGCCCATCTTTCAAGAGGGATTCTTAACAGGGTCTTAACTCTGTTGATCCAGGGTTAAGACCAGGCTGCAGTACATTCCTGTGTGGCTCAGGTGTTGCTAACAGAAATATATGCCCTGTGTTGCGTTGCGCTGCCCTGCTGGTTTGGTGGAGAAACCACAGGGTGGGGGAGCCCTGGGGTTCTCTCATAGTCACCAAGGCAAAACAGGTTGGAAAATCCCAAGCTGGTTGACCAGGCGTGTGGCTCCTCCATAGGTTCTTTTTTTGTAGGATCCAGGTATCTGGTCCCCCTCTTCTTCTTGATAATCTAGGCATTGGGTAGAAACAGATTCTAAGCATGTTGCCAGGAGATAGAGGGAAGCATCTTTCACCTGCCTTGGAAGTCTGGTTCTCCAAGTGAGAGTGCATGTCCCTACATCTCTTTGGATGCTGTGCCATGTCATTGTTTGATTTCATGCTACCACCAGGGAAAGCAGAACTCGTCTGCCTCTCATCCCACTCCGTTGCAGATCTGTGAGCAGTGTGTGGCACGAACAGATAGAAACCAATTCTGTCTGAACAAGCAGCATTGTTTTTGGGATCCCATCCTGTCATCATTTCCATAGCTTGAGAGGTAATGACAATTCATCTTCACACCAGAAGGCACATGCCTAGAACCTCTCTGTTTGGGAAAGGCATTTTCCCTGGCATGTCTCCAGCAGGACACGGCTGGGCACATGCGTTACTTAATAGTAATGCTTGTGGCTCTGTCACCACTCAGAGCAAGAAAACCCTGTGCAGATGTAATAACAGGTGCACAGAATTAACCAATGCTTTGAAATCCTTTGATGGCAGGTCTGAGCACCCAGCTAGTCCTTATAAATAATCAATGGCAGGAACAGAGAGAACTGTTCTGGGACTGACTCCATGTAACATGACATGGTTACAAAGCAGCAGAGAAGTATACTTCACTTAAGCGAAGTTTCTCTTGCTTGACAATAGTATGCATGATGAATCACGCTCTAGCACCCCCATATGACTAGCCTTTCTAATGAAGCCTAAAATGGCACCTGTCCCTGGAATGATACCACTGCACTAAATATTGCCTAACAATTGTTTGCCAATTGTTACTTCATGTCTTTCTCCCATGCTGGCCCTGATTCCCTACGGCTGCTCTTGTTAGTGGCTCTTATTCTGTGTGTGTACCTTGTACCTCACCTTGTACTTCAGCTCATTTTTATTCCTCTCACTTGCCTCTTGCAGCCATGAATCATGGCTGTAGCCTGTGAAATATTCACAATATTCCTGCTTGTCCTTTTGTGCTAATCAGACTGACAGATTAACCTTTATCCAGATCTAGGGGAAATCTGTTAAACAGTCTTGGAGCTTGTAATAAAGCCTGAGGACTACCAATGAGTACAGCTTCTAGTCAGGACTGGCACAATCCCCGCTTCATTCTATTTTGCATCATCTCAGCTTTATCTTAAACAGCTTAACTTCAGTGGGAATTCATCTAGTGGCATACTGTTAAGTGTCTTTTTCTAAATCCTGGGCGCATAATCTCTGCATCACCCTTGTCTATTGCTATATATTATCTATCTTGTCCTAGATTGTAGTTAGATTAGTTTAATGAGATGGATTAGGACTTTATTATGGATTATTCTGCACTGGTCCGGTCCGGTCCTGTAGGGAGCATACCAGGAAAGCCAAGGCTGCAACTGAACTCCAACTAGCTTTGAGCATCAAGGACAATAAAAAGTCCTTTTTCAGATATGTGGGGAGCCGGAGGAAAAGCAGGGGCAACATTGGACCCCTGATGAACCAGATGGGGCAACTGACAGCTGACGCCCAGGAAAAAGCCAACCTATTAAATAGGTACTTTGCGTCGGTCTTTCATCAGTCCCATGGGACGCCCATGCCCGCTACGGGACAGGGAAGTCCGGGTGAGGGTGATCCCCTGCCCTCCA
>NW_005842134.1:897719-898230 GCF_000455745.1 Alligator sinensis | reverse complement strand
GTGAAGGAACATCTTGAGAAGCTGGATACCTTCAAGTCGGCGGGCCCTGACACCCTTCCCCCCAGGGTACTCAAGGAGCTGGCGAGCATCATAGCCCAGCCTCTAGCATGGATCTTTGAAAACTCTTGGCGCTCTGGCGTAGTGCCCGAAGACTGGAAGAAGGCCAATGTGGTGCCTATCTTCAAGAAAGGGAGGAAAGTGGATCCGGCTAACTATAGGCCCATCAGCCTGACTTCTATCCCAGGGAAGATCTTAGAAAAGTTTATTAAAGAGGCCATCCTTAATGGACTGGCTGACGCCAACATCTTAAGGGATAGCCAGCACGGATTTGTTGCAGGTAGGTCTTGCTTGACCAATCTCATTTCCTTCTACGACCAGGTGACCTATCACCTGGACAAGGGAGAAGAGATTGATGTCATATATCTTGACTTCAAAAAAGCCTTCGATCTGCTGTCCCATGATCGCCTCTTGGAGAAACTGGCCAATTGCCGCCTTGGGTCCTCCACGATCC
>NW_005842134.1:888205-897067 GCF_000455745.1 Alligator sinensis | reverse complement strand
CTATAAGTTTATCAGGGGTGACCACCAGTATCTGGGGGAACGTTTGTTCACCAGAGCGCCCCAAGGGATGACGACTAGTTTGAATGGTCATAAACTACTACAAGACCGTTTCAGGCTGGACATAAGGAAGAATTTCTTTACTGTCCGAGCCCCCAAGGTCTGGAACAGCCTGCCGCCAGAGGTGGTTCAAGCGCCTACATTGAACACCTTCAAGAGCAAACTGGATGCTTATCTTGCTGGGATCCTATGACCCCAGCTGACTTCCTGCCCTTTGGGCAGGGGGCTGGACTCGATGATCTTCCGAGGTCCCTTCCAGCCCTAATGTCTATGAAAATCTATGACATTTATTTAGAAAATTCTGTGGGCTTTATATAGATCTGGATTTTACCAGTGCTCCATGACAGCTTGCCCATTCCATGGGCAACCCCAAATCAATGCTACCTGATCCCCAGGTCTGCTTTAGTGATAGCGTCACAGGAGCAGCAGGAGGAACTCTCTAATGGTGGGGAGGGCTTGTAGCCAGCTCCTTCAGCCCTTTTGAGAGGGGTCTGTCTGGCCCAAGGTGATCTAAATATGTTGTTCTCCTTCAGATGTTCCTTTGCTTGTCCTTTAATGATTTTCATTGCTTCTGTCATCTGGTGCCTCATCTGCTTCTCTTCTTACTCATGGGGACACTGTCAGGGTAACAGTCAGGCATTAAAAAAAAAGAAAAAAACCCCAACTCTTTGGCCATGCTACTAATAAACTGCTTGTCTCTGGTCTTTCCTACCTCCTCCCATACACTGTATTCTGTCTAGGAGGACTGATGGTAGGGCTGTACTTAGCCTGCATCATAGTGGGGGAAGGACTGGGCAAAAAGCTGCCTGTAGGTGCAGCCCTTGGCACATGGTCTGTGGGAGGAACCAAGGCTTGGAATCATCAGTTGAATCACTTTGTCCAGTGGGGTACCTCTGCAGGCATGAGGTCCCACTAACTTGGAGCTAGGGCAGAGCTGTTGCCCTGGTCAGTTTTTATCTCCTTTTTCTTGTAGGGCAGCCCATGGGTGGTGGGTCCCAAAGCTATGGGGCACACTTATCCTTTGCTGCCTTGTTTGGTCACCTTCATGCCCAGCACTTGCCCAGTTCCCCATGGGTTTTTGTGGACTCTTTCTTCGCTGCTCTTTTTCCCCAAACTAGGTCTGTCCCATACATTTTTTCCCTTGCCAGACTCTGGCTTGGATCCAGGTAGATTTAAAACGCCACACTAAGGTCTCTTCCTGCTTCCCCTTTACCCCACAGTTTTTTGGTGTGTTTTTCAGATAAGCCAGCTCTTCCGTTTGCAGCCCACACACTGACTCGGCATCCCCCAGTGTTTTGATTCTCTGATCCGATCCATTTGTTCCCTGGCTATAGCAGATGCTTAGCAATACCTGGGGATGGCAGGAGGTACTGGGTGGGTAGACTTGGCAGGCTCAGAAATGGGTCTAGGGAACCACAGAGGCTTAACTTCTCACAAGCACCATCCAGGTGATGTGCAGACACTTTTAATGCAAATATTGTACAAAGATGCATGGTAAAGCCCTCACAATAGCAGTTGCCTGCATCTTTGGGTCATAAAGAGCCAAGGTAAATTCAACAGTGGCAAGGGATGTGTGCTGCACTGTTCAGAGCTGTCCTCCTTTTTCACATCCTGCTATGCCCTTCTGCCTTAAGCCCATTTTTGGAGGAAACAGTTAATCTTGGAAAGTCACCACAGCACATTGCTAGGGCTATCTCATTTCATAGGTCTCTACCGCATTGCTGTGTGGACCTGGTCTGGAATAGCAGGAGCTACAGGTCAGCATTGCGGGACATCAGAAAGCCCTATGTAGGGGAGCTGAGGGCTAAAGGAGAAGGGTCTGTAGGCTGGGATTGAAGGACACTGTTTGGGCTGTGTGTACAAGGGAAACCCAGACTTTGGTAGTAGGGCCTACATACTGAGATTGAGAAACCTCAGCAAAACCATACAGGGATCCCAAGCTGGCATAGCAGGACAGTTGTATGTTTTGATTGAAGGAGCATTCACAGAGCTTTGTGAAGGGAGTCCAGGGTAGGACGGGGGGCTGAAGTCAAGAAGTGCATCGGGAGACTGGGGGCAAAACTTCCATGGGATGTATCTACCTCTAGCGGCCCGTTCAGAGATTTTATTGGAATTGCATCCATATAGAACTCTCCCAGCAGAAGCACATGCTTATTAGAGCTGAGTCCATACTGTCTCTGAAAGCTGTTTTTCTGACTTTATAAGGAAGCTCCATCTCTGTCTTAAAGCAGTTCTGGGTAGAGCGGAAAGAAGCTGATGTCCTTTGCAGGCAGCATGCGTCGGGCACAGTGTGACACTCAGCTGGCCTTGCACAAAATGCTAAACTGTTTCTCTTAGTCTACGAGAAGCAGAACAAAACGATTCCCTGGGCAAGTACAGTGGAGCCAGTTGTGGGCTCTGAGCCAGCTATTGATCTCCTCTGCAGCAGTGCCAGCCCCGATCCATTAGTGGATTTCAGTTCCAACTTAATTTCTTTAAGAGTACTGTGCAGATTGTAATCTCTTGGTGGGCATCTGCATTGTTAATCTTATTTTTTTTTGTTAACTATCAGTGCTTAGCTCTGCTGCGGGCATGTGTTCCTCTCTGCTACAGGTGCACTCATGCTTTTGGGACACTAAGCCAGGGTCACAGCTGACCCCTGATCAAATTGCAGTGTTATGGGCACCTATACACATGCCTGATGCCTGCTCTGAGACGTTTTAATTAATCTAGTCTGCTGGAGCATTCTAATTAGAATGCTCACGTATGTTCAGTGTCCCTGCATTTCAAAATGGCAGTGGAGGCATTTTAACTAAAGCTCATTGAAAGAGCTTTAGTTAAAGCACCCCGGTGCCATTTTGAAGCACAAGATGCTGAATATGAGAGTTGCTGAGGGTGTTTTAATTACAGCAGCTCCCAAGATCCACTCTAAAAGGCCTTCCCCTCCCCTCCGTCACCCTGACCCCAGAGCACGTGTAAAGATGCATGCTTTGTTCTTGCATTCAATCACCAAACATAGCTTCCTAGTTACAAACCTACCAGCCTTGTAGCATCCTCTTGGCAGCACTAAGCATCTTTTCCAAATTCTGTTTCCTCCCTCTCTTTGGTAGGCAGCTCCATCACTTCTTACATCACGCACTTTAAGGTAACGCCTAAAGATAAGCAGGTGTCTCTGATGGATCTTAAGTGCTTATTTAGCAGTGAGCATGTGTTTGAATGCCTTTCCTAAATACAGCTACTTTCCAGATGCAGGACCTGAGTATTAAATAGGCATGCATTCCCAGGGCTAGACCTTTGATGAGGTAGGCGGTGTTTTGGTGGGGAAAATACGATTGGATAGCTGTTTGTTTACAGCTTACATGCCATACATCCAACAGTCACATTGGCTCTGAATGCATGCTACTGACAAGGTCATCTAGTCCAGCCCCCTGCTAAAGGCAGGATCGTCCCTGACTAAACTATCCCAGTTAAGTGTCTGTCTAACATGCTTTTGACAGACACTTGGCCAGCCTGGCTTAGTCAGGGATGATCCTGCCTGCTATGGTACCCGAGTCCCTCAGTTCCCCTGTGAGGCTGGTCTGTGCAGCCATCTCCAGCACACAGGACTTAACACACAGCGCAACTAAGTTATTTGCTCAGGCTTACACAGGGAGTCTGTGGCAGAACAGGGAATTAAATTTGTCTTCTGCATCCAGGCTGTCCTTTGTCATGTCTTCCAGGCAACCTGCCTCTTCCTGTTGCCCCTTATTACTAGGGGGCAGCCAATTCAAGTCCTATTTTGCATCTGTGCAGCACAGCAGCCTAGGGGGGACTGCCCTGGGGTAAGTACCCTGATGTAGTGAGATCTGTGTGTGTTTCTGTTCTGGGTGGGGCTAGAGCCACTGCAGAACCAGGTACGTAGGCAAGTGGGTTAATGCTCCCGTGTCCCTGTTAACATAAAATGGGGTAAATTGATGATGGCAACCATCTACTTGACAGAGTAACTCCTGCCAGCCCTGACACTCAGCTCTGAAGCCATCTGGACATCTCAAACCTGCATCCCCTGGAGACTCCTGTCCTGTCACTAGCATTCACACAACAAGCTCAGCCACCTTCCACCTGCCACATTTGTGCCTTCACTTCCCCTGGGAACACTTGGCTCGGAAAGCAGGGGTACTGCCATCAGGACCTCCCTATCCTTCTAACTGAGGCATGTGGCTTGCCCCTAACCCCTGCAGGGACTGAGCACTTTCAGCTTCCACTGAGGACACTCAGCTTCTTGCAGCAGCGCTTGGCAAAGTCAGGCTTTCAGCCAGTCACAGCTGAGCTATGGAATTTCTTATCTGTCTTGACAGCATTCTGTTTTTGGACATGTCTTCCCCAGCATAATTAGGCACTTAGTAGCTCTCTGTGAGCATCCCATGGAGCTCGGTCCCCAGTCCTGTGTCATCTCATCTGAAAACACTGATTCAGTTACCATCAGCATCCTTTGGCCAGAGCTTGCAACCCAGCCCCCTGTAGTGGGCTGGAGTACCCAAGTTGTCTGTGCTTGCCTTCACTGGTCCCTTTGCAGGAAGGGTAAATGTAAGTGGAAGAAAAGTAGGAGGGTGGGCTGTGGAGGAAGGTGTTGCAGAGGGTACAGAGGGCTCGGCTCAGCTGTGTTCTGCCCCAGGCCAGGTTGGATCTTCACAGGCCAAATTCAACCTGTTTGCAGGCCAGATTTGGCCTGCAGGCTGTAGGTTGCTGACCTCTGCTAGGCTCACTGATCTGCCTCTCTACATGAGACATATCTCCTTTTCTCCAAACAGAAATCTCAGCTTGTTTCTCCAGCATTGTTTCCTCACAGATGTCTAGCCCTCAGCTTTAGCTCAAGTGACTGAAATATAGCTCCTAATCTTCCCTGCTTATGAGGCATCTCAACTACCTCTCCTCCTCCAACTCGTGTGGTCAATACCACCAAGCAATGTCTCTTCCTACCTCCTGTACTGACAGGGTGTCTGGACTAACTCTGATAGATATTTGTCTGCCCTGTTTGTAACTTCCAGTGAAGGAGATTCTGTCTTCCCTGGGCAGCCTGCATCATTGTTTCACCATCCACACAATAAGAATATTTTGTAATGTCCAACCCAAATCTTCTCTTCTGCAGACTGAGCAGATTTATTTTTCCCCCTAATGCCACAGGGAACAATAAATCACTATCCTTTTTTTAACAACTGTTTATGTATTGCAAGACCTATCAGGTTCCCCTAGGTCTCCAAACTCCAAGCAGTTCCTTCAGCCTTTCCTCAGTGGGCATATTTCATAAGCCTCTCATCTTGTTGCTGTCTTCTGAACTGTCTCCAGGTTGTCTGCTTCCCTCTTAGCATGTTGCCTAAAGTTTAACATTGTATTCCAGCTGAGACCTCACCCACAGAGTAGAGCAGAATAATTACTTCCTTTGTCTTCTGATGCTCCTGCTTATACATAACAGTATTACACTTGCTAGCTTTAGTTAGCTAGTTAGTTGGTTAGTTTGCAACAGCATCATATAGACTCTCTTGAAGACTCCATTTCTGCTGCATTGCTGCCTAGCCAGTTTTTCTCCATTTTGCGTTAGTGCATTTGATTTTCCTTCCAAAGTATAGCACTGTGCACTTGTCTTTATTGAATTTCATCTTGCTGATTTTGGGACTATCTCTTTAATTTGTCAAGATCACTTTGAATTCTGGGCCTGTCTTTCAGTGTTGTCCTTAAATGTTACAAGTGTATGCTCTACTCCATCATCCATGTTATTAATGAAAATGTCTAGTAGTACCTGGCCCAGGAAAGATTCCTATGGGTCCTTGCTTGATTTATTCCACCATCCCCACAACACAGTTTGACAGTGAACCATTGACAACTATTCTTTAACTGGGATTTTCAACCAGATGGGTACTTCCTAATTTTTCTTATTGCAGATGTTGTGGGACAGTCCAATGGTCTTACTAAAGTCAAGATATGTTGAATCAACTTCTTCCTTCCTGTTTCTCACTACCCCTTCCTTGGCCCCTTTGGCCAGTTATCCTGTCGGAGAAGGAAATTTGGTTTGACATGATCTGTTTGCTACAAATCCATGCTTTTATTTAATCATCTTTTTATATATTTACAAATTGGTCATTGAATAACTCATTCCAGAATACTTCTGGGGAATCAAAGATAGGCTGGCTGGTTTATGCTTGCCTGATTCCTCCTTTTTTTAAAAACTAGGAGCTATATTTGCCCTTTTCCAGTCGTCAGAGGCTTTCCCTGTCCTCCACAAATTCTCTAAGATAACTGCCAGTGGTTCAGAGATTACTTCAGCTTGTTCTTTAAGGACTCTAGGGTGGATTTCTTTAGGCCCTGGCACCTTGAATATGCCTATCTTATCTAAACATTCTTTAACCTGTTCTTTCCCTGTGCTAGCCTGTGTACCTATCTCCTTGATCAAATCGGTTCTGTGAAGTATCTGGTCACAACAAACCTTCCTTATAAATATTAATGTAAAGAAGGTGTTGAATACTCCAGGCTTCCCTGCATTCTTTGTTGTTTGCTTTCCCTCCTTGTTAATAAACACACCTCTGCTTTCCTTTGTTTTCCTCTTTCTTCAAAGATATGTATAGAACCTTTTCTTGTTGCCTGTTATGTCCCCGGCTAACTGAAACTCTGGTCTGTGCCTCAGCCTTTCTGATTTGATTCCTAGATGCCTGTGCTTTTCTTTTATTCACCCCTAGTCACATGCCCTTGTTTCCACTTTTTTGCATGCATCCTTCTAGCTTTTCAGGTCATTATCAAGTTCCTGATAGAGCTACAGTGGTCTCTTACTCCGCTTCCTGTCTCTTCTACCTGTGGGGATAAGTTGCTGTTGTGCATTTAATACAGCCTCTTTCAGTACCTGCCAGCTCTCCTTCACTCCTTTATTTCTTTTGGTTATCTTTCAAGGGGACCCTGCATACCAGTTTGTTGAAATCTGTTATCCTGATTCTGCTATTCTCCTCCTCTTTCCTTAGACTGATGAACTTACCATTCCATGATGCCTTTCACCTTTAGATTCTTCTGTTAATTCTTCCACACTTAAAATTGTTGCTCCCTGAGTGGCTGTCTTCACCTTCTGAAACAAAGTCAACTCATTTGCCTGTTGCCATATTGATTTTCCAGCAGACAGCTGGGGAGTTAGTTTCTCAGTACTGCCAGCCCCTGTCCTTTGGGTACTTCCTGTGGCTCCTCTCAAGAGCTGCACCCACCTGCTCCTCCTGATCAGGTGGTTTGTAGAAGATCCCTACGATGACATTGGCCCTCTTCCTTTTCCTCTCTTATCTTCACTCAGCAAGCCTGCCTTTGCCTGTTCTTGAGCTCCAGGGCAAGTACACACATTCTTGATGTGCAACACATCTGCTCCCTTTTCTTTCTGTGCGCCCTTCTTAAGCAAATTTTCACCTTCTGTGCTAATATTTCAGCCCTGTGATGTGTCCTACAAGTCTCTGATACCAATCATGTCATAGGTCTGGTCATGTACTAAGCCTTCTAGAAGTCTCTCCAGTTTACTCCCCACAACCTGGCGGCCTTTATGTACAGGCATCTCAGTGTTCATTCACCCCATTATTCTCATGCTTCTCTCTCATTGCCAACTGTAGTTCCTGGGTTTTGGTTGTTTTTTATTTGTTGTTTTGGTTGTTTTTTTGGGGGGGGGTCCCTCCCCTCTTCCTAGATTACAGCCCTATGGCTGAAATCTCTGTGTGTGTGTGTGTGTGTGTGTGTGTGTGCATTGTCACTGGCCTTCCTCAAGCCTTGTTTTAAGCCCTTTCTACTGGCTTGATGAGGTGGTTTTCCAGGATGCTTTCTCTGTACTCCATCAGGTGGTCCCCTGGTCTCTTCCCACCAGTCGTTCATGGAATCCTGCCCCACAGTTCAGGAAGTCAAAGCCCTCTTTCTGATGCTGCCTGAGCAGTGTTGCATTCACACCCAGACTATGTTGGCCTTGCTGATTCTTTCTACAGAATGTCTCTGAGATGTAGCTTTTCCTGTCCCTCCCCAAAGCTAAGAGTTGCATTTTGCCTCTCTAGTATGACAGCATCCCTCATTCTGGCCTTAAACACCATCTTCCTCTGCTCTTGTCTATTTACCATGCTGCAGCCCAGATCATTCCCTAGCTTGTCACTTTGACATGTTTCCCCTCTTTGAATCCTTCTTCTGGCTCTACTTTTCTCTTGCTTACTAAATGTAAGCTCCTTGTCTTTGCTTTCCAGGGTGATTCTCAAATGAGCCCCTTGGCACTTTCTTCCATGCTGCCCCTCATGTTTCTTGGGTAGCTCCCTTGACTTCGCCTTGATCTGGAAAGCCATGTCACATTCTTCAGATCCTTCTTTCAAAGTACCCTGCGCTGTGATTATCTAGAAAGCACTTGACAACAGTTAAGCTGATGGTGTGGGGAGAACATTGTTGACCAGTGTTCTCAATGGCTTCCTTGTGCTCCACCGTCTGTGTGCCCATCTGTTGGCTCTTGTATGTGTAGGTTATAAGCAAGGGGGCAGAGACTATTGTTTTTGTGTAGTATCTTATACAGCAAGATTTTGATATTAACAAGAGCTACTCAGTCCTACAGTAATATAAATAACAAACTGAAATGACAATTTAGTCATGGCAGCAATGAATGTAAAGAAACTCTTTGACTCTCAAGGTGTCATAGCTCAACCCCTGGCATGGATCTTCGAGAACTCCTGGTGCTCTGGTGAAGTGCCTGATGATTGGAAGAAGGCCAATGTCATGCCTGTCTTCAAGAAAGGGAAGAAAGTGGATCCAGCAAACTATAGGCCCATCAGCCTGACCTCTATCCCAGGGAAGGTCTTAGAAAAG
>NW_005842134.1:887460-888174 GCF_000455745.1 Alligator sinensis | reverse complement strand
GCCCTTTTTTAACAGACTGGCCGATGGCAACATCCTGAGGGATAGCCAGCACGGATTTGTTGTGGGTAGGTCTTGCTTGACCATTCTCATTTCCTTCTATGACCAGGTGACCTACCACCTGGACAAAGGAGAAGAGATTGATGTTGTATATCTTGACTTAAAAAAAGCCTTTGATCTGGTATCCCATGATCATCTCTTAATACAACTGGCTAACTGTGGCCTTGGCCACACCACGATCCACTGGCTGGGGAACTGGCTCTGTGGTCGGACCCAGAGGGTGGTGGTTGACGGAAGTCAATTGTTGTGGTGCCCTGTGACCAGTGGGGTCCCCCAAGGCTCTGTCCTTGGGCCTATACTATCTAACATTTTATAAATTTCATAGACATTTGGGCTGGAAGGGACTCCGAAGGATCATCGAGTCCAGCCCCCTGCCCTAGGGGCAGGAAGTCAGCAGGGATCATAGGATCCCAGCAAGATAGACATCCAAATGCGTCTTGAAGGCGTTCAAAGTGGGTGCTTGAACCACCTCTGGTGACAGTCTATTCCAAACCTTGGGGGCTCGGACAGTAAAGTTCTTCCTTACGTCCAGCCTGAATTGGTCACGGTGGAGTTTGTGACCATTCGATCTTGTCATCCCTTGGGGCGTCTGGTGAACAGATGTTCCCCCAAATCCTGGTGAACACCCCTGATAAACTTATAGGTGGCCACCAGATC
>NW_005842134.1:867188-886902 GCF_000455745.1 Alligator sinensis | reverse complement strand
TCCCCCAGCCAGTGGATCGTGGTGAGGTTGAGGCCGCAGTTAGCCAGGTTTGCCAAGAGGTGATCATGGGATACCAGATTGAAGGCTTTTTGAAGTCAAGATATATGACATCAATCTCTTCCCCCTTGTCCAGGTGATAGGTCACCTGGTTGTAAAAGGAAATGAGATTGGTCAAGCAAGACCTACCCGCAACAAATCCGTGCTGGCTATCCCTCAGGATGTTGCCATCAGCCAGTCTGTTAAGAAAGGCCTCTTTGATAATCTCAGGCACTTCACCAGAGCACCAGGAGTTCTCAAAGATCTGTGCCAGGGGCCGAGCTATGATGCTTGCCAGCTCCTTGAGTACCCTTGGGTGTAAACCGTCAGGACTGCTAACTTGAAGGTATCCAGCCTCTCAAGGTGTTCCTAGCACTATGGACGAAAGGGACTTGGGGGTCATGATTGACCACAAGATGAACATGAGCCTTCAATGTGATATTGCTGCTAGTAAAGCAAGCAAAATGCTTGCTTGCATCCACAGATGCTTCTCAAGTAAATCCCAGGACCTCATTCTCCCATTGTACTCAGCCTTGGTGAGGCCATAGCTGGAGTACTGCATCGAGTTTTGGGCTCCACTATTCAAAAAGGATGTGGAGAAGCTTGAGAGTGCGCAGAGGAGAGCCACGCGCATGATCAGAGGTCGGGAAAGCAGACCTTATGAAGAGAGGCTGAGAGCCATGGGACTCTTCAGCCTGGAAAAGCGCAGGCTCAGGGCCAATCTGGTGGCCACCTATAAGTTCATCAGGGGTGTTCACCAGAATCTGGGGGAACGTCTGTTTACCAGAGCACCCCAAGGGATGACCAGGTGGAATGGTCACAAATTCCTCCATGACTGTTTCAGGCTGGACGTAAGGAAGAATTTCTTTACTGTCTGAGCCCCCAAGCTTTGGAATAGATTGCCGCCAGAGGTGGTTCAAGCACCTACTCTGAACACCTTCAGAAGACATCTGGATGTCTATCTTGCTGGGATCCTATGATCCCTGCTGACTTCCTGCCCTTGGGGCAGGGGGCTGGACTCAATGATCTTTCAAGGTCTCTTCCAGCCCTAATGTCTATGAAATCTATGTACCCTGCCATTCAATGAAAGGGGAGAGCACATGGCATCACAACAGACCTAGTTTGACCAGGTATGTTAGCTAATAGGAATGTATGGAGGTATAAGCCCTTCACACAACAGCTCCTATTGGGCAGTGCTCCACAGCAGGGAACTGCCCGAGAGAAGGAAACTGTTCATCTGTCTCCATGAATGTGACATTTGCCTCCCCCCCTCCGCCCCCCACGCTTTGGCCATTTGCCCATCAATCTGCTCCATGGCTGTATGAGTGGAGCAGCAGTGTGCTAAGTTTATGGGAGCATGGGCTCAGGGGTCTGGGTTTGCTAGCAGGCATCTCAGCCTAGGGCTTGCACTTGTCTTCTCTGCTTCTTGCTTCCTTAGCTGCACTTGTCTAGCTGTGGTTTAAGGAAAGCATTGTATTGTCCTATAATACTAGCTTTGCACTTCTTAGAAAGTGGTGACATGGGCTTTGGATGGTAGTGATGGCCCAGCTGTCACTGTACAAACACTCCCTGAGCAGTGCTTCCACTGTCCCTCCTGACTGAGCTCCTCTCCTTATGTCTTAGCACTGCTGATGCACTGTTATCAGGACCTTCTGCTTCTCCTGCTTCACACCATTCCAGCCTGGGTTCCTCCACTGCTGTGTGGATATCCCACACTACTGACTTGTGGAGTTCAGTGACCAAACTGTGCTAAACTGCTGTTCCATAATGGCCCACCAGGGGCTTTCTTGCTTCCTTTTTCTGAACAAGTTGGTTCTAATAGTTGTTGAAGGGAGGATCCTGGGCAGGACTGGTAGATCCAGTGACCTTCAGTTATCTTGTGAGCATCAGACCAGTCAACCTGTTGGATCTGTGGTCAAACTTCTCATCTTCCTAACTAGTAGCTATGGAGCAACTGTTCCAAAACGTTGGGGCAGAGGGCCCAAAATATGAGTCACTAATATGTGTTTCCCATGATCCATGCAGTTGCATGTCTATTTCCACAGGCAATGAGGTCTCTTGGCTACCAGAAATGTAACCAGCCTGCTAACTTAGAGAGGTACAGGGATGGAGAGAGGGGTTGCGGGGAAAGAGGCTGGTGTCCTCACGGTGTGAAGTTCACCTGGCACCCAAATGGGCCTCCCCTTCCCCCCAAGTCCTTCAGTCGCCATCTTCTACCCCCTCTTCCTAATGGTGTTTGCCCTGGGAAGCAGGCCCTATTGAGTGCTGTCTCCTGGGGTAGAACCAGCTGCTGGGGAGGTGCACTCTGGATTCTACATATGGGCTATGAGTAGGATACATGAAGCCATACCTTTTGAGGTGAGCACAGAGCCACTGTTACAGGCAGGGGATGGCTGGGATATGCAATGGCAGCACATGGCTGGGGTAGGAGTGGGAAAGGGGCTGACAGACAAGTTCCCTCCAAGGCACTGAGCTACAGTCCTGCTTAGGCACCAAGTAGCGCTGCTGTGCTCTGTTTGTCCATCAACATTTGAATCTAGCCTCATTCCATCAATAATGACCAGGGAGCCTGGTTTTCTGTTTAAAAATTGCAAATTCTCTGATTTAATTTTTTAAAAACCAACTGCAAATTCTCTGATTTAAAATAAAATAGAAATCCACATTTTTCCACAATTAAAATGAAACACCACTATAGATAGATAGATATAGGTGTCAGTTGCACACAATGTTTTATTGATATATTTACAATTTTAAAGCAGTTTGGAAGCCTACCAGTGCCTCAATTATTATAATAAAATAAATTCTAAATACCCATATATTTTGGCATTTGATTTTGGGTTTTTTATCATGGAAAATCAGAGCTCCCCCTGCCCCCTTTGCTCACCAGGACGTGGGTCCGGCTACAGCTATCTGCCACCCCACTCCTCCCTCCACTGCTTTTGTGGCACTGAGCAGCCCTGATATGCCAGTGCCATGCCCCTGGCCATGTGGGTGCCCCTCACTCCAAACCCACAGCCCCCCATCCCTGTCACTGCCCCTTACTCTTGACTCATGGCCCCCCAGCCCTGCTAGTGCCCCTCACTCCCAGCCTACAGTCCCCCATCCTTGCTGGTGCCCCTTACTCCTGACCCACAGCCCCCCCTCCCCAGCCCCCCCCAGTATGCGAGGAAGGGATTGGGTGTGTGGGGAAGATGGGAGGGTTTGGGGGGGAAAGGTGCAGGCAACACAGCGGAAAGAGGCACATGCCCCCTGAGATTTCTGTGCTTGCAGTGGGGTACAGGGCTGCAGCCGGGCTGAACCAGCTCTAGGCAGGAGCCGCTTCCACTGCCTAGCGGGCAGGACCCAGCATGGGAGGGAGCGCTATGCTGCTATGGTGAGGCATGGCAGTGGCTGCAGCAGCTGTAGCATGGAGCTGTGCCCCTGCTGCTGTCAGACGGGCAGAGGGCACCTCACTTTGGCAGCCATGGCAGTGTGGTGCTCCCTCCTGCGCTGGGTTCCCCTGCTGGGTCGCAGAAGTGGCTTCTGCCCAGAGCTGGTCTGGCCTACCTGCAGGTCTGCACTCTGCAGTGGACGCAGAAATCTTGAGGGGGCATGTGCACCCCCTGCCATGTGGCCTGTGCCCCTTCCCACCATGCTTCATGGCCTCTGCCCCCCCATGTGGCCTGTGCCCCTTGCCCCTGCCCCCACATGGCTTTTTTTCCCTTCCCTTCCCCCACCCCCATGGGAGCTGCTCTCCACCACTGCCTGGCTGCCACATGCATGTGTGCACATACATGCACATGGTGCCCCTTACCCGATTGCCCTCCTCCCACTCTCTGTAGCCCCTTGCAGGCTGGAATGTTGTCAGCCTACAAGGGGACCCCACTGTTTCTTGCATTTTTCTCCTTTTAAAGGGGAAATCCATGATTTTCTCCTTGAAAAGAGAAAATCCACGGTTTTCTCCATTAAAGAATCCGTGTTTTTTCTGCAGCAAATGGAAAACCTGGATCCCTGGTGATGACAGATCCTCCAAAAAAGCTCACTGTTTCTTAATTTTTTATGGACTTCATAGACAGGCATTTTTAGCCTGTTTGTTTGTTTGTTTTTTAACTGCCCATTATGGATGGTTGGCAACCCTGCAGTTGCTCCACTGATAGCAGAAGTGTCTCCACTCACAAGGGAGCTTTGCTTTCTCTAGGCTTCTGGAAGGCCACCTGCCCCTCCTCCTGCTCCAGTCCCCTTCTGGCCTTTGTCAACTCCAAGAGCGGCGACAACCAGGGCGTGAAGTTCCTGCGGAAATTCAAGCAGTTCCTCAACCCAGCACAAGTCTTTGACTTGATGAATGGTGGTCCTCACCTAGGGTAAGTGCCAGCAGGACCTTCACCATGAGCTCATGCTGCTCCCAGCCCAGTGCTTCCTGTGCACCAAGAGAAGACAAGGCCTCCCTACCAGGGGATAGAGTTTTCCTTCTTTCTGCAAATGAGTTCATATCTGCTCAGCCACATACCACCCAGTGCCTGTGACTGGGAGCGCCAGTCCAGCCAACTTCCTCCAATCCCCTGCAGGACGCAACGTGGGTGCCAGTTCTCACTGCTCTGGGCTAGGCAGGGCACATTGGTATGAACTCTTACCCTATGCAGAGAGCCCTGGGTTCCTTGGAAGGAGCAGGGGAAACATAGGGTGTTCACATACATGCTCTGGGAGCTTTAATTAAAGTGTCCCCACCATCATTTTTCAGTGCGGGGACGCTAATACATGAGACACTGGAGTCTGCTGGAGTAAGTTGGAGCAGCCTCATTGCATGTGTATAGGCACCCGTTGGGTCTTCTGAAGTGAACTAAGCTGAAGTGCATGTCGACCCATCCTTCAAACCCTGACCCATGCTCCTCTCTCTGTGTCCCTTACCAGGCTTCGTCTCTTCCAGAAGTTCTCCACCTTCCGTATCCTGGTCTGCGGGGGAGATGGGAGCGTGGGCTGGGTTCTGTCCGAAATTGATGCACTGGGATTGCACAAGCAAGTGAGCAAGAGTGTGTCTCTGTCTGTATTCACCTTCCCCTCCCTCCCTGGGATCCCCTGATGGTTCCCCTACCCTGGCAGCCATCCTGAAAGCTCTGTGACAGTAGTAACAAGCCTGGTTTGTAATAGATTTGCAAAGCTTGGACTCTCTGTCCATCCTCCCAGCCTGGGATCTCCATTCCCAGAACCAGAAGTTCATCTGACATGACACAGTGACAGTGCTGGTGAGGCTAAGACACAAGGAGTATGTCACCAGGATGAGTGTGTCTGTGTGTGATGTATGTGTGTGGGGGTGAGAGAGTGAGCCTGCAGTTGGGTAGGCTGTTTGTACCCACAGTTAAGCCCAGTCACTGGTACTGAAAGTCACTGACACTCCCCAGCTTGGGCTGAGACAAATGCATGACCCATCCTGGAGACCTGGGTTCAAAATGACTTGTGCACTAAGGAGATCAACACATGCCACTGAATGGTTTTATTGCACCTAGCTGCTGATGTCCATGAAGCTTTCACTGGGCTCTCATCTAGCATGACCCTCTGCTTGATGGCTCTTCCCATCCTGTGGGGATGCCTTTGTTGAAAATGCCTTCCCTTCCCTGACAGTGCCAGCTTGGTGTCCTGCCACTGGGGACTGGCAATGACTTGGCACGGGTGCTGGGCTGGGGCAGTCTGTGTGATGATGACACCCAGCTGCTGCAAATTCTGGAGAAGCTGGAGAGGGCAACCACTAAGATGCTGGACAGGTGAGTGCCAGGCATTGGACCAGGGCCAATTATTCTGGGCCCAACAGACCTCACCCTAGGTCTAGACCAAGACAGGGATCCTAAAAGGTGAAAGAAAACCAACTTGGCTTGTTGAGTGGATGCTGATGCCTTAGTGTGTTGTTGGGCCATTCTGTGCCTGCATTCCCAGCACCATCTTTTAGGACAAATTGTCCATAAACACCTACTGCAGGACTCTGAAGCAGCTGGGGCTGCCCCATGGAGGTGACAGGATACTGGGCCAAGTTGCCTCTGGTCTAATCCAGTTCCTCTGATAGCCCAACATTCCCTGCTCCTATTTCCATAAGGGCCTGAAGGAAATGGGATCTAACTTCCCCATGATTGGCCTTTGCCATCTCCTGTTCTATTGGCTTTACATCCCCTCCTTTGTATCCTCAGAGGTCAGCTACCCTGTAGGCCCCTGGACCCTGGCCATTGCACCGTGCCCACCACTAGGTTTGGTGTCCCTGCCTTCCTCTTGAAGTTGCTGTCTGAAAGCCGGAGGCCCCTGGTAGCCCTGGGCTTGGTGTCTTCATCTGCTTGGCTGTGGCTTACCAAAGAGACCAAGCTATGGCAAACAGTGTCTTGTCTTTGCTTTGCTGCCAGGTGGAGTGTGCTGACCTATGAGATGCCTAAGCAGTCACCCCTGCCCACTAAGGAGGAGGAGAATGGGGACTCCAACATCCAGGTAGAACTGGTCTGTGGGCATGTCTAGAGCTGGGGTGGCAACAAGGCTCAGAGGGACCAGAGGAGGCTGCAGCTCCTGAGTTCTGACCCTGTCTCTGGGCTTCTGTGTGCAAGGGGGAACTTTAGGCCTCATCCCTGACCAACAGCAGGAGACGTCTGTGTACTGCTTGTACGTGCAAATCGAAGTGATTTCTTCCTGAGAGGTGGTTCCCTTGGCTAGAGGGAACTGGAAGGGACAGAATTGCAGGGATAGACACTTCAGCCTGACCACAAGTCCTGGCCCAAGCAGAACAAGTCTGACGGTTCTCAGTGTGCTACCCTAGTGTTGCTTACCTTGCCCACTACAACCCTGGTCTCAGTGGGTCTAGCATAAAGCAAGGGTCAGGATGGGATGTAAAAGCAGGTCTACAGGGCTGGTCAGATTGGAAGGGGGTGGCAGAAAGGGGAATGCAGAGCCTGCCCCTGCCGCCCAGCTGCATGGGTGGGGAAGCTTGTCATGCAGATAAGTAGTACTCAGTAAGTCACACAAATAAGTCCACTCAATAAAGCCCTGAACCAGCTGACTGGTGACCTGAATTCTCTTCCTGGCTTTGGCATGGATTGCATTGTCCTTCACCTCTGTGCCTCTGTCTTCCCACCCTTCATCTCTTGGTGTCAAGGGACCATAACTTCTTCAGAGACTCTCTTTTCCTATGAGCCTGTATAGCATCCAGGCACTGAGAGAGATGGAGTGATGTTGAGACCTGTTGGTGCCAGTGCAGTACAAATAGTAGCAGTGACAGTAGGGGCAGATTCCCAAGGACTTCTCTACATTTTGTTTGCAGCATCCACTTGGGCACTCACAGCTGCAACTGTGTGGGTACAAGTAACAAGGCATATACCCACCTTACAGATGCCAATAAACCCTGATCCTTTGCTCTCCCTGTTCTATTATTTCCAACCACTTCAGATACAAAACTTCTAAGTCCTGTGACCCTGCTACTTCTGCTGTCACTCCTCTGGTTAACACAATCAGTGGGGAACCCACTGCCCCAGTTCCTTAGGTACAGGCAACAAATAAACAATCTCCTGTGGGGGTCTAGAATTGCTTGTTGTTCTGGTCAGAATGGATGTACTGGAAGGTCCTGAACGTCTAGAGGGTCAGAGCTGAGCTACGCCCAGGATGAGGAACCTGTGGCCAAGAGTGGCCATGTGGCTTGTTTAATGTCACATGGTGGCTCCTGGCTCAGTGAGGTAGTTCTGCTGCAGTCCTTCCCCCTTGCTGCTGTTATTGGGGGTGGAATCCGAGAGTAGCAGGGGCACTGGGGTAGCTGCTCAGAAGATGCTTTCCCTCCCGCTGTTGCACAGGCCCAGATCTCCCACTATGCTGACTCTGTGGCCTTCCACCTGGCAAAGATCCTGGAGTCCGATAAGCACTCGGTCGTGATTTCCTCTGCAAAGTAAGGGGCTTGTAGTGCTCTGGTGCAGGGGTGGGGACAGGGAGGGTGGGGAAGAGCACTGCTGAGTACTGGGTAAGCCGGGATGATTGCAAGCTCAAGACAGGGGTCCCTGCTGATGAGTGGTCAGAGCCTCTACCTCCTGCCTGAGTCCAACCCAGTAAGAATGTGGGTCCTCTGTCACCCTGTCCAAATGCCTGCAGGCCAAGCATTGGGGATACCCTGCCAGGGCAGATAGAGGAGTGGTGTCTCTATGGCCCATCCAGTCCTTGATCTCAGTTGGGGCTGCCCACAAAGGGCAGGTAGAAGGGGCAGATAGGGAGTCTGTGCTGAGGCATCCCAGATGACTGCACGCGGGCCTCCCCACAGCTGCTGCATGGGGATGCCTTTGGCTCCCCGCTGGTGAGCTGGGGTGGAAGGCACTCTTCAGTCCCTTTGCACAGCTCCGCCAACTGGAAACCTGAGGATTATCCCAGTTTCTTCGACCCCTGCTGGAAGGTGGTGGGCTGCCTGCTCTGGCAGGGGTCAGGGTGGGGTTGGAGTTCTCTCCTGCCTGCTGGCACCAAACAACCCTACCCACTACTGAGCTTGCTGAAGGGGAGCACAGCACAGAGGGACCCTGGAGGGGACACAGTGGGGAGGGCAGGGTTAGTCTTGCATGGCTGGGGAGCGCCCTCTGCTGGCTCAGTGGGGGAGCACTCCTGGCTAGTGGGTCCTGCTTGTAGGGGGAGATGGCAGGTACAGCCCCAGTGGTGGGGCTGACTGTCTCCACAGGCTCTACATCTGAGTCACAGTCTTCCTGGTAGGTTCCTGTGCGGGACTGTGAACGACTTTGTGGCGGAGGTCGGGAAGGCCTATAAGCGAGCCACCGAGAACAAGCAGGAGGCTGACATGATGGCCAAGAAGGCAAGTCCTGCATGCCCTGTGCCTGGGATCCCCTGGACAGAGGGAAGATTATGCAATCAGAGGGCCCATCCCAGCCATCCCTGCCCTCCCTGAATTCCAATGATTTGGGTTCTCTAGAAGGACTTTTAGAGAGGCTGGATGACCTATGGCCTCCATTCCTCCCAGGGTTCATTGTGGTAAGGAGGATGGTTCTGGCATCTTGGTGATGGAAGAGTGGGTGTGTACATTGACCATCCTGGCACCCTCTCCTTGGACAAGGCCATGGCTCTATGCCAGCAAATGCTCTCTCTCCTTCTCCTGTTGAACCCTGGTACAGCCCAGCCTTGTGCCCAGACAGCAACAACCTAGGCTGACCAGGCTGTCTCTTGCAGTGTGCCATGTTGAATGAGAAGCTGGACTCCTTGGTGCGGGAGCTGAATGATGAATCGCAGGCGATAGTTGTTCCCGAGGGGAGCTCACAGGCTGCCCTGCCTGGTCCTGGAGGCAAGGACAATAGCAAGGGTGGCAGTTTCAACCCCAGCCCTATGCCCAGGATCTTCAAATCTAAGGAGCAACTCATGCTGAGAGCCAATAGCCTCAAGAAGGCCCTGAGACAGATCATTGAGCAGGCAGAGAAAGGTGAGAGAGCCCTGGGAAGCAGGAGGGAGGTACTGAGGGGGGAACAAATGCGGCTGAGGGGGATCAGGTGGGCCATGACTGTGCTGGGCCACTTCACCTCTGACACTTGCCTCCAAGTCCTGTCTTCCCTCTCTGTGCCTGGCTCTGGCTGGGAGGGCCAATATCCTGTCACCTGGTGGGGGGTGTGAAATGTGTTGCTGCAAGGCTCAGTGCTGCATCAGCTCCTCCGTGGCAGAGGAGGTGCCCGTGTACCGCCAGTCCCTGTGCCTACTGCTCTGCTGCAGCGAGTCCCACCCTGGTGCTTGGCTGGGCAGCACTGGGCCAGGCAAAGGCCCTTTCAGAAATGGCTGCTGATTCTGAGCCCTTTGGTTTGGCCCCAAGGCCTAACTTACCAGAGAGCTGGGCCCTCTGCTCTGGGTTTACCCACAAGAAACATTGGATGTCCAGCACTTTTAAAACTGAGACTGGTGTGTCTAACGCAGGATACCCCGCATAGCACTGGCCACTGCTGAATGCTTTGATCAGGGTTGCTCTGTGCCTCGGTTTCCCTACCAATGACATGGGGATCATGGCACTGCCCCCAAGTTCAAAGTGCTCAGAGGTGATTTACGTTAAAGCCAGAGAACGCCCTTTACTGGTGACAACTGAAGCAGTGTCCTGGCTGCCTTGGGGAGGGAGAGGGAAGAAGCCCCATGGTCACAATCTCACATAAGTTTGTCACCTGTGGATGCTTCCTCTGGAAAGCTGTAGGGTCAGACTTGAACTTACTTGGGGCTGATCATGTGTTTGGGTAAAAATCGTGGGCCAGGCTTTGCTGTCCTCTTCCCCCTGGCAACTTCCATTGAAGTAAATGAGTGGAGCCAGGGTCTCGGGTTCAGGCCTTTTCTGCCTAATTTGACATCACTTCTTCAGTGCAGGGCTACCAGCAGTACCAGGCTGGCTCTGCTACGGCATGTAATGGGCCCAGGTGGGTCCAGCTGGGAACACAGTTGGCTCGGATTGAGTTCTAAGCATCTGGCCTGAGGTGCAGCTGAGGGTCTGCAGCCTCCCTTGGAAGGCAGTAGGGCTTGCTGGCTGCTAGCTCCTCCATGGGTCTGTGTCACCTGGGGTCACTTCACTGCAGCCTGCAGGCAAGTGAGCACCTTGTTGCCTCGGCTTGCAGGAAGAGGAACTGTCTGGGTTAGGACTGGGCACTGAGGTCCCTCTTGGACTGGAATGCAAACTCCAATCTTCCTTCTCTGCAAGGAGAGGGCTGAGTGTGGGGGTGGATGCTAGGTGTACTGGGCTTGATGGTACAGTTTGAGCATTTCTTGAGGTAGCTCTTTATCTTGTATCCCCGGCCTTCTACACAGCGGTAGATGAGCAGAACAGGCAGACACAGGCCTATCGGAGCATCTCGGCTTCTAGCAAGAAGGACAGCTCGGAGGATTTCAACAAAGAAACCGAAAGGCTCAGTATGTGATCTCCCACCCTTTCTGATATGAGTCGGGAGGGAGCTTCCCCCAAGCCCTGGCTACCTTGTCACCTTCTCCAACTCATCCGTAGCTCTCAGTTATTTAAAGCACTCTCAGAGGCACTGATAGATTGAAGATGGCAAACAGAGAACATCCCTGGGGAATATGAATGAGCCGCATCCTCCCTTGGGGTTGTGAGCAGAATCTCTCACTGCTGCTGGGTACAGTTAGTCTTGTGCTCTTCTTTGCTGCATATGCAGGTGCCTTGCAGGCCTGGGAGCTAACTAAACCTCCGAACTGTGACTGCAGCAGATGAGGTGAGCCAAGGTGGCTCCCTAGATTTCAAGCCTTTCAAATCTCAGGGCCATGCCCCAAATGGGTGTGTAGTCACACCCCTTATTTGCAAGTACACTGCATGTAATGGCATAAGCCACTAAGGTGTTTGTGCCTGCAGGTGGCAGGTGAGATGCTGTTTGCTCATGGTTAGCATTTGTGCAAGTCAGTGGCCCAGCAGTAATGAAGTGAGGAGAATCTGGCCCTAATTGCCTGGGCTTCCCCACCCTGGAACCTGGGGAGACCTCAGGCACTAATAACCTGACTCAAAGCCCATTGAAATCAACTGGAGGGTTTGCATAGACTTAAATGGGCCCTGGGTCCTGCTCTGTCTGTAGGTGGGCAGAGGCTGGGCTTATGTCAAACTCTGTTAGAAACCCACACGGAGAAGGGAGGACTGATAGTAGATAATTAAGAGAGAAACCACTGTGGCACTGCAAGGGATCTATAGATCATATAGACTGAGAGCAAAAAACCAGAGGGTCCCTGTAACCAGACCTGTGTGTAACAGCTGATAAATGGGGCAGACACAACCCTACCCCAGCACTTGTTCCTTGTGGTACGCTCATCTTGTGTCACTGCCCTAAGTGCTTTGCAGAGATCGAATGCAGGGGTTGCCTCTGTTTTCAGCAGTGAAAACAGGGTATCCTGGTGCAGAGCACAGCCTGTGGAGTTGGGTCTTTGGCCGGAGATGAGATCCGGGCACATTATCTTGTTGTGAGCAGGGGCTAAATAACATCTCCTTTCCTTCTGGCCAGGCTCCCGACGGGAGACAGTCACCTCCACAACCTCCTCCATCATTCTGGACAGGCCTGACAGCTTCAGCACCATCCACTTCACAGAGGACCCCAACACCATGTGAGTCTCTTGCTGAGGGCAACGTTCCTGGCTGGTGTGCTGTCTTATGGGTACTTCATCTTGTGGCAGTGGTCAGAGGTGTTATTCCTGTACTGGAGTAACTGACTGACACACAATGGCAGACCCAGAAGTTGAACCCAGGATTCTGGCTGCCAGGCCTCTGATCTAACCACTAGGACTCATTCTTTTCTCTGAACCCTTAGTCTTAACCAGAGTCTACCTCACGATTAGCCTTTCCCCCATCAGACGCTTCTCTTTGCAAGGAGCCTCACTCCATGTGGCTCTTCTGTGTTGTGAGGGCTTGTCTTAGATAGAAGTCACATTTCCATAGTGGGAGGAAGGAAGGTGGTCTACTATGCTAGATGGCTTGGTAGCTGCTGGGATGAGCTCCCTGCACTGCAGAGCTGTGCAGTGACTACCACTTGGCTGAATGGTGCTCTGACACCCACTGCCTCTGAGACGCATGGTTCATCACCTCCAAGTTCGGTAACTGCCAGACATGCTACTGGTGTGAGAGCCAGTTGGAAGTGTCCCCCAGAACAGAGTGCAGTAGCCTGCTCATTTATGCAGCAGGCACTGCACTTATTGTTCAGGTTGTATGAAAATATCCAGCTGAGATATTCAGAGACACCAAGGAACTCTGTATTTCCTCCTCACTCTGTAGGTGAGGAGGAAATACTGGGCATCTCCAACTACAAGTAATAATAAAGGAGAGTGTAATTTTATAGATTCTACCCTCCATCTGTCCCCAAACTGAAGAGAGTGAAGGACATTTTCCAACTTGTCTGGTTTGAGGCTTGGGGCCATCATTAATGCAGTGGCCAAGCACTTTCCATTTAGTATGGAAATTGTGGCTGCTGACAGATGTGAAAACCCTTCCCTCCCAGTGGAGTTCATGCAGCATCTAACTGTTCTCCCTGTAACCCCACAAGATACTACTGATGTTCAGCAAGCAAGGCTGTATTGGCCTTTTTAAGATCTCAACTCCAGTCCTTCTCCCTTTATTTTACTTGATCAATGCCTGTATTAAAAATCAGGTCCTGGTTCCCTTCTGTCACTGGTGGAAATTAAGAGTCATTCCGGTGAAATCTATCAGTGGAAAGCTGGTGTAAGTGGGAACAGAATCTTCTCCTGAGCAGAATTATCAGCCACTTACTAGAGACAAGTAATTTGATTATGCCATCTGAAGTGTTGTTTGGCAAATTAAGCATTGCTCTGGTACCTGCTGGGGACGCTGTAATAGACCAAGGGTTGGAAGGGCCAAAGATCTAAGTGGCTTTAACCACTTGAAGTACATTAATGACCCTGAAATATCTGGCTTAGGGTGTTTCATTGTTTTTGTAATGAAATGCACACAAATCAGTAAATCTGTCAGCCTTGTCTGTTTAGTGGTCCTATAAACTTGGCTATGATATCACTGACAGCTCATCAGGTCTGGCTGTGACATCACTGACAGCAAATGGGAGAGCTCCAATTGTGACTGGCATTCAAAAGCCATTTCCTAGTTCATAATAAATCTTGGTGACACTCACACACATGCTTAAACAACAGATCTGATATCTTTCATTTACTGGCTCCACCCCAGTGATCACTTCCACATTATGCTGTGTTCAAATCTCTTTCCCCATTTGTTGCTTTCAGACAATTCTCTGAAAAATGTGTCATGAACAACTACTTTGGCATCGGGCTGGATGCTAAGATCTCTTTGGAGTTCAACAACAAGCGGGACGAGCACCCCAAAAAATGCAGGTAGGCAAAAGAGCCTCCCCTGTTACTGGAATGGAGAATGCACAGGGTTCAAGTTCTGAGTTCCACTTTGAGTCATCCACAGTCCTCCAGGGGCAGGAAACCTCATGGGACTTAAGCTCAGAGATGGGGCAACAGTCATCATCACCTTCTTTGTCAAGCAGCTGCTTGTTGGTCCTAAGCCACCTTTTGCATTCCAGCTAGTCTGATCTGCTGATAGTTCTATCAATAGTGACATAGGTACACAGTGCTAAGAGTGGATTGTTCCATTGTTCACAAGGGAATGCCCTTCATCCAAACATTTTGCACTCTGAAAACATGATCTGTTAAACCTCCCAACATTATCCCTCATGAGGTGGGCAATATTCTAATTATCCTTGTTCTACAAATGCCAATGGGACCAAAAGGAACTTGGTGTCACAACCTCTGTGCTGTAGGTGGGGGAACTGAGGCACAGGGGAAGAGGGGGTGTCTTGTCCAAGGTCACATAGGCTGCTTACAGATGTAAAGAAACCTGGTGCTTTACTTTAAACTCAGTGTACCCCCTCACTGAGCCCAGTGCATGCCCAGAAGAGGCATCATGTTAGTTGGACCTGGCTTGCCCAATGTTTGTATAGATCAGGCGCTTCAGCAGGGCTTTTTTGACACTTTTATCTAATAGCTGATTGAATCAGTTATTAGAGAAAAGCACCAAAAAGTTCTGCTGAAGCATCTGAACTATATAGATGTTGTGGAGCCAAGTCAAACTAACGCACTGCTTCTTCCAGAGAATCTGATTTTTTTGAGGGGGGAATAGGGGAGGGTTTCCACATCTGTCAGCAGCCACAATGACCAAGTGATCAAGCCAGGAGCAGAACCCATGTCTCTTGAGCCTCAGGCTAGCATCCCATCCACTAGGCCATACTGCGTCCGTAAAAGAAATAATGAGGTGTGGCTATGATGGACTTGTTAAACGGATGAGGTATAGTTCAGAGGGGAGCCAAAGAAACAGCAAACAGTGTATGGTGCTGAGAATTAGGCCTAGTAACACTTCGTCCAAATGTAGGAGCTATGGGCCATTCAGGGAAAGTGAGGCAGTACATTTCACCCAGATAAAGACAATGTTCTTCTACATGACATGTCAGGAACCAGTGGGAAGGAATTCCTGCCCCAGAGCTCAAGTCAGGTTCAGTAAGAGGATCTGTGGGTAATGACATGACACAGTGACAGAAGAGAGGCTGTTAAGCCCTATCTGTAGCAGGGTAATAAGCCCCTTGTTTCAGGGTAGGCATTCATGGAGAGGCTTCCCCTGTGGACAACCTGTTCCATAACCAGCCATGAGGGTGGGTTACACTTCCCTCTGAAGTAAGTGGTCAAAAAGTGGATTCTGGTTTGCTTTGGCAGTGTCTGTGTTGCCCCTTAATTACTGTGTGTAGGTGAATCACTTCTTAATATGCATAGTTAGAAACTCCTGTTGCCATATATTGGAAGTCAAGGGGTTGGAAATTGTTCCTGGGGCTTTCTCTGCTATTTGCATGTCTATGGGAGTTTTCTATGAGCCCAAAGCCATGCAGCCCAAGGCCAGGTGGCCTCATTGGTCACCTACTTAGAGTTCTCTGTGGCTGCACCAAGCCCATGCTTCTGGTAGATCGGGGGGGGGGGGGGGGGGGGGGGTGGTGGTGGGGGGGGGTCTCAGACAGATCCTGTCTTGATTGCCAGCACTGACTCACCACTATTTGCTTCTCATGCAGCAGTCGCACCAAGAACATGATGTGGTATGGAGTGCTGGGAACCAAGGAACTTCTCCAGAGGACTTATAAAAACCTGGAGCAGCGAGTCCAGTTGGAGGTAATCAGAGGAGACATTGACCAAAGGGTTGGGGGACTTTGGGAGCATAGGTGAGCTGCATGAGAGTGTGTGTGGAGTGCTGGATAAACTAGCATTCTCTTTGTGGGGCACTGAATGTTGGGTTGGGGAACCATTCATGGCTCATGGGATCAGCTACAGTTGCACACTGTTCACTTCACTTCAGTGATGGCAATAAAAGGAGCCAAAAGGCCCTTTATATGAGCACTAGGACTCATTCTGTCTTCTCTCAATCCTTAGTCCTAACTCAAGTCTATTAGCCTTTCCCCTTCTATTTGGAAAGAGCCTCACTTCATATGGTTCTTCCCATTCTGATTGGCTAGTGGGAGGGTTTATCTTAGGTGGAAATCCTTTTCTTCCAGTGGGAGGAAGGAAGGCAGGCGGCCTGGCAGCTTCCCACCTTCCAGAGCTGTCCTGCCTCTGCTGCTTGGCTGAATGGTACTCTGACACCTTCTGCCTCCAAGACCCACAGCTTGGGACTTTGGCCAAGCTGTGGCAGGCGGTGTCCCCAAACACTCTGAAGAGCTCTGCTGCCTGCTCTTGTCTTGCAGTGTGACGGCGTGTCCATCTCCTTGCCCAGCTTGCAGGGAATTGCAGTGCTCAACATCCCCAGCTATGCTGGTGGCATCAACTTCTGGGGAGGCACCAAGGAGGATAATGTGAGTTTGGGCCAGGGTCTAGGGTTGTGAAGGCCTTTGGCTGTTGGTGCTGATTCCAACTCTAAATGTTAAAGAGCTTGAAGGAGTTGAAGCAGTAGGCCCCTGGTCCTTTAGGGGCCAAACATCAATGCATGGGTCCTTCTTGTTTTGGTCTGCCACCAGCCCTAATCAGACCAGGGGCTGTCTCCTGTCAGGTCCAGTCAGACTGGAAGTGTCATCCAGTTTGGTTCACTGCTCCTGCCAGCTGTCACTGCAGACAGCTTTGAGGATGGGCTGTGAGGCAGGGAGGGGAAAGTCTGTCACTTGGAGGCAGTGCAGTCCACTGGGAATAGTAAAGGGCTGGTGGTCATGGCATTGAGGTCAGGAAGGAATACTTGGGGTCAAGAAGGAATCTTACCCAATGGAGAGATTGGTACAGACTGTGGGGTTTTTGCCTTCCTCTGTAGTGGGGGACATGGCCCTCTACCTGGAATCTCTTGAGCCAATGTTAACAACCTTTTATAGAAGCAGGACTGGCTGCTATAGTTCCCCTGTTTTACCTGTGGCAGGTTAGGGGATTATGTCTTGTGTTGTGTTAGGGTTGATGATAGCTTTATGAAGAGTTTAGACTATGGATTTATATAGGATGGTTTGGATAGGGATGATCCTGCCTTGGGCAGGGGTTGGACTAGGTAACCTCCAGAAGTCCCTTCCAGCCCTGCTTCTCAAGGATTCTATGATTGGCATCCAGTGCTTGACTCTGCCAAGGCATGGCTGTGCTGTGCTCTTCTGGCCTTGGAGCGAATTCTGTGCACTCCTCTTCATCCCTTTCCTTCATGTGCCATAGGAAGGGGTAAGGAGCTCTGTATTGCCCTCTGCAGTGCCTGACAGCTCCTGCACTGCATTGAGACAGGAGCTGTAATCAGTCTCTGTCTTCAAGGGTGCAGCTAGCTGCCTGCAGGGTCAGGAATTTTTTTCCCAGTGTCCAATTAGCCAGATGTAATTTTTTTGTTTGGTTGGTTGGTTTTGGTTTTGGTTTTTTGCCCCTTCCTTTTGAAGCATTGCCCAGACATTTTCTGTGATTAGCTGATTGGCCAGGCCACAGCTGGGAATGGTACATAGGATGTAATAAATCACTGCTTTAATGCACAGAAAATCCCTTTTCCCAGATGCCTACTCAATACTCACAGGCTAGATTGGTGTCAAACTGACCACCAGATTTTGAGTTGGGAAGGAATTTTCTCCCTCATCAAATTGGTAGGGATCTTGGGGGATTTTTTTACCAGCCTCTGCAGCATGGACTGTGAATTGCCTGCTTGGTTTATCCAGGAATATCTCATTAATTGGTTCTCTGCTATTGCAGGCGCCTGGGTATTGGTGCCACCTGGGTCTCTCTTGTTTTTGCCTGTGGCACAAGACAGTTCAGTTACCTGAGGACTCAAGGCTTTAGCCTAACCCAAGTTACTGGGCTTAGTACAGGGATGACTAAAGTGTAATGTCCTGTGATGCGCAGGAGGCCAGAGAAGTGGACCCCAGTGATCCCTTCTGGCTTTAAGCTGTCTGGCACTGGGAGGAGACAGATGGATGTAGTCTGTGTAACAGAAAGTTGAGGGGCTTGTGGAAACCACAGGGCTTTGCTGTTCCCCTGCAGAACTTTGGGGCCCCCTCGTTTGATGACAAGAAGCTGGAGGTGGTTGCTGTCTTTGGCAGCATCCAGATGGCGGTGTCTCGAGTCATCAACCTGCAGCACCACCGCATTGCCCAGGTAAAGCAGCACCCACTGCTGCACCTCTGCTTCTTAGCTCAGATCTCAGGGTGTGATCTGAGCAGGGGCTGACCAGTAGCTCTAGACTGAAGGATGGAACTGATGAACCCATCTGGGTTACAAGGGGATGGGGCTTAGGGTGGGCCCTATCTGCAGTGAGCCCACCTCTCACCTGGGTACCCAGCAGGGGTCAGCTTTGGGTGAGAAGACAAAGCATCCTCTGCTGCAGAGAGCAGATGCGGGTCGCCTTTAGAGTCACAGCCTGTGAGGAGGGAGAAAGTCTCCCACTGAAGTGGGGAGAGAAGGCTCTAGCCTGCTGGGGCTATATTGAAGGATCCAAGAGGCAGGGAGTGCCTTGGTATGTCCCTACAGGGGAGTCCATGAGCTGCAGTGTGGGGCCAAGGCTAGCTTCATTTGCCAGGGGAGTTCTTACTCTTGAGCCCTCTGCTGGGTTGGGGTTGCTGACTTGCCGTTCAATGCCAGCCTTCTCTCCTCTCTTTGCCTGGCAGTGTCGAATGGTTAAGATCACCATCCGGGGTGACGAGGGTGTCCCAGTGCAAGTGGATGGAGAAGCCTGGATCCAGCCCCCAGGGATCATCAAAATCCAGCACAAGAACCGAGCCCAGATGCTAACGCGGGACAGGGTGAGACCTAGGTGCAGCTCTCTGTGGGAGCACAGTGCCCCAGAACGTATCCTGGTGTCACACACCCTTGACCCTTGGGTCTTGTAAACTAAGCAGAGCTGGACCTATCCAGCACTTGGATGCATGCCAGGATGTGCCAATGCCTTGTTTGATACTGAGGATGCTTTACTGGCAGAAGGGCTGTCATTCAGATCAGTCCAAAGCCGCAACTAATCGATACGTTTTAAGAACATACAGCCTTTCCCTCACCACCAGAACTGACTGGATTATTAACTTGATTCCAGTTGGGGTAACCACATCTGACTTTTCTAAATATTCTTCACTTTCTGTCCTGAGAGTTATACACCTACCTTGTTGCCCTCTGGAGGTGACTGTCTTTCTGCAGCAGGAGCAGTGACAGGAACACAGGACTGGACACGCTCTTCTGAGTCGCTGAGTCTAGTCTCCTGCCTTTGCAGGTAGCCATTAACCTGAGAGTCCTAAAATTCTTTTGCTTCAAACCCTCATATCAGGAGTGAGGGGCATGAGGTGGGGGTGGAGGGGACGGGACAGATGATTGGCAGTGTCAGGGGGACTGCGGTTCAGGAGTGAGGGGCACCAGCATGGCCCAGGGCAGCAGGGTACTGTAGTTTGGGAGTGGAGGGCAGTGGCAGGGCTGGGGTTAGTGGGTTAGGAATGAGGGGCAGCAGCAAGGCTGGAGGGGGCTGTGACTTGGCAGTGAAGGGCAACAGAATGGGCAGGGGCAGGGCACCGGCATGTCACTGGTGTCTATCTAGCCTCCTTTTGAAGACCTCCAGGGTAGGAGCATACACCACTTCCCTTGGAAGTTGGTTCCAGATCTTAGCCCCCCTAACTGTGAAGTAGTGCCTCCTGATCTCTAGCCTGAACCTACTCAATCATAGTTTCATAGTAGTTTCTAGGGTCGGAAGGGACCTGGGCAGATCATCTAGTCCGACCCCCTGCCATGGCAGGAAAGAGGACAGGGGGCCAAAGAC
>NW_005842134.1:866665-867065 GCF_000455745.1 Alligator sinensis | reverse complement strand
GCCCAACCTAAACCTCCCCCCCGCCAGCTTGTGACCATTGTTCCTGGTCACTCCTGGCGGCGCCCGGGGGAACAGGGGCTCCCCCAGTGCCTGTTGATCCCCCCCTGACTAGTTTATAGCAGGGCACAAGATCCCCCCTCAGCCTTCCCTTCTGGAGGCTGAACAGGTTCAGGTCCCGTAACCTTTCCTCGTAGGACCTGCCCTGCTGTCCCTTGATCATGCAAGTGGCCCTCCTCTGGACCCTCTCAATGCTGTCCACATCCCTCTTAAAGTGCAGCTCCCAGAACTGGACGCAGTACTCCAGCTGCGGCCTGACCAGTGCCACATAGAGGGGGAGGATCACCTCCTTGGTCCTGCTTGAAATGCATCTGTGGATGCACGACAAGGTACAGTTGGCCTT
>NW_005842134.1:860601-866147 GCF_000455745.1 Alligator sinensis | reverse complement strand
TGTGTGCCAGAATAATTTTCTCGAACAGCTTGCCCAGGATCGAGGTAAGACTGACTGGCCTATAGTTTCCCGGGTCCTCCTTCCTCCCCTTTTTGAAGATGGGAACCACGTTGGCCCTCTTCCAGTCCTCCGGCACCTCTCCAGAGCACCACGAGTGCTCATAAAGCTGCGCCAGGGGACTCGCAATGACCCCGGCCAGTTCCTTTAGAACTCTAGGGTGGAGATCATCCGGACCGGCTGACTTAAAAGCGTCCAGCCCCTCCAGCAGTTCCCTAACTAGATCCTCATCTTGTGGCCATTATTTGTAGTTACTCCTGGTAGTGCTCGGGGGAACAGGGACTCTCTCATTCCCTGCTGGTCCCCCTTGGTAAGTTTATAGATGGCCACCAGATCCCCTCTCAGTCTTCTCTTGTGGAGGCTGAACAGGTTCAAGTCCCATAGCCTCTCCTCGCTGGGCCTGCCCTGCTGCCCCCTGACCATGTGAGTGGCCCTGCTCTGGACCCTCTCGATGCTGTCCACATCCCTCCTGAAGTGCAGCGCCCAGAACTGGATGCAGTACTCCGACTGCGGCCTGACTAATGTCACATAGAGGGGGAGGATCACCTCCTTGGACCTGCTCATGACACAAAAGGTGCGGTTAGCCTTACTGACTGTGTCCTCACATTGGCGGCCCATGTTCATTTTGGAATCAGTAATGACTCCAAGATCCCTTTCTGCCTCAGTGCTTATGAGAAGGGAGTTCCCCAGCCTGTAGGTATGCTGTTGGTTCTTTCTCCCTAGGTGCAGTACCCTGCACTTGTCAGTTTTGAATCCCATTCTATTCTCACCCTTCCACCCCTGTAACCTGTCCAGATCTAGTTGTAGCCCATCCCTCCCTTCTAGCGTGCTCACCTCTCCCCACATCTTAGTGTCATCTGGAAATTTGAACTAGTGGTGGTAAGGTAGGGTATGCATGGGAGCCCTTGCATGCACCCCCTTGAGCCGGGCATCACTTGTCCCTGCCACAAATGAGCCCAGAGCTGGCTTACCCTGTGGCACCTCCCCACCAGCAGCTCACAGCCCCAGCCCCACCCCATGCCTGCTCCAGACTCACCCTGGCAGAATTGAATCAACTGGAACCTGGGCAACAGCCCCGACCTGGTGCACCCCGTGCCTGCTCCATACTGCCTGCCTTTGGTGTGTCCTGCTACCCTCAGTGGGGCTGGGGCGGCTGCACAGCTGGACTGCCTTTCTAGGCAGACCAGGCGATGGCAGTTTCTTGCATCTGCCGCTGCTGTTGGGCCTCAGCCCATGGTACTGGTGGGGACCCACGCCACAGCCCCCACCTGGTGCACCTGCACCTGCTCTGGACTCACCTGCTCCATGCTAAATAGTGGGAGCAACAGCACTGGCTGGGCAGAAACAGCTGCTCAGCGAGGGAGAAAAGCGGCCCCTCCCTTTCGCTACTGCCCGGTGCTCCCTGTTACGGAAACCCAGAGCCCACACTGGGCTGTCCTGCAGCTCCAACGTCATCACCTTTGCCTCTGGGCTGCCCTGTGGGGCAGCAGGGCAGCCCAGCACAGGCTCCAGGCAGCTGCAGCAGTGAGTACCGGGCAGTAACGAGAGGGAGGGGCCGCTTTTCTCCCATGCTGAGCAGCAGTTTCTGCCTGGCCAGCACTGCTGCTGCCACTGTTCAGCATGCATGGGTGAGTTGAGCAGGTGTGGGGTGGGTCCCTACCAGTACCGTGGGGCTAGAGCCAGCAGCCGTGGCAGATGCAAGAAGCTGCTGCCACCTGGTCTGCCTAGAAAGGCAGTCCAGCTGCAGAACAACCCCAGGCCTGCTGTGTGCCCAGGGGACGGCAGGATGCGCCACCACCTGACAGTACCTGGCCAGGCGGGACCAAAGGTCCTGCCACAGGTTGGACAAAGCCCCTCCACAGGCCGGATCCAGTCTGGCCCATGGAGGGAGTGTAGGGGGTGCTCCGCACATGACCTGCACCAGGCACCAAAATGCCTGGCTATGACTCTGCAGAACAGGGATCAGTTAATATGTGCTCTCAGGATCCTAGGGAGAGACCCATGTCCCAGGGTGAAGAGCAAGACAGAAACCCTAGTCCTGGCCAGCCTTACCTGGGGGAAGGTTCTTTCTTTCGTCTGGTTTTGGTGGTCAACTTGACTCTGAGCAGAAGAGCAAGGCCCTCAAGCTAGGCACCTGGGGGGTTCCTAAGTACTGACACACCCCAGTCCAGCCTTTCTGCATCCCCTTATTTATTATGACTGAGGCCATGTGGGGAGAAGCAGAAACTGGCCTAGGCTTTTGCAGAGCCACAGCTGCCCCCCTGCTGTGGGAGCCTGGAGAGTCTCTAGTGCTGGGATGGGGGACCTGAGGGTGCCCCGGTGGAGGGCCCAACCTGCCTGCCTGCTGCTGACTGCAGGCATGTCCTCCCTGCATAGGCCTTCGAGAGCACCCTGAAGTCATGGGAGGATAAGCAGAAAGGCGAGAGCTACAGAACCACAGCGCGACCCCGCCTCAATTCCCAGCAGTCCATGGAGTACCTGACCGATGAGGAGTATGGCCACATGCAGCAGCTCGCCCAGGCCGCAGAAACGCTCATTACCAGGTGAGGCTGGGATATGCAGCGCAGCGCAGAGGGGCATGTGGCATTGCCCTGGGGTTGAGGACAGGGAAGTTCCTGCTGCTCCACAGCACTTCCACATGGATGGTGAAGGAGCTGTGTCAGAGAGCCGTAAAGGAGAGGTCTGTTCTCCTGACATCTCAGGATGGGGGATGTGCAGAGGGAAGTTGGAATGGACAGGGGCCTGAGTCTGCTTCCAAGCACATATTTAGTTCCCGAGCTGTGGCTGATGTTTCTCTGGGCTCCCTGCTCTCCTAGCTGGCACCCAACCCCACCCACACCCAGGACGGCTGACTGATCAGAAGGACCCATCAGTCCAAGGAGGGCCCTGAGCCCTCAAACTCTAGAGTGGCCCCACAGCATGCAGAAGAGGGCATCAATGCGATGTATGGGGTTTCCTCCCTCAATCCCCTCCCAGTACAGGGCTTTTGAGCATTTAGCAGGGTCTGAGTCTCCTCAGTGGAGGGGAGGAGGAGATGGCAAGTTCCCATCAGCTACATTCCTTTCTGTGCCTGCAGGATCCGTGAGGCAGCCAAGACCCACAAAGCCATTGAACAAGAGCTGGCCCATGCTGTGAATGCCAGCTCCCTGGCACTGAATGAGGCCCTGCCCAGCAAGACAAGCAGCAGCCCTGAGGTGAGGTGGGCCTGGTTGGCCTGGGATCCCGACAGACACGGCTAGAATGGGGCTGATCAGATGAAGAGAAGCAGCAGGCAGCTGCTACTCAGGGAGACAGAAGCTAGATTAAGGAGAAAGCCAAAGGTTAAATGGATATTAGAGTGAGAGACAGTAAATAAATAGAACATGGAGCTATAAATAGACACACACTAGAACAGGCCAGGCAGAGATGCAGCTCTGGCGATGGAATACAAATGCAGGAGGCGGTCTGTCTGCATGGAGCAGCAGCATCCATCTCTGGCTCCCACGCAAAAGCCACTTCTCCCTGTCTGCTCAGTCAGGGGAGAGGCTCTGATCCCTGTCCCTGGGTGGTGGGTTCTTGTGGGACCCCCCTGCTGATCTCTGAAGATCTGTCTTTCATCGTGGTTAATCCTGGAAACTAGCATGTGTATCACAGGGCATCATGCCAAGAATTCATTTTAAAACGTCTTTGTTTCCCCTGCCTTGTGATTAGGGGGTGGGGGAGAAGGACTCATTTTCTTCTCCCCATGGAAGACATTGATGGAAATTAACTATTTTGCCTTGTACATTTTTTTCCTGTTTTTGGCAGAACACTGAAAATTAGCAACTAAAAATGGATTTTTTTTTGGTTTTAAATAGCAAAATTGGGGGGAGGGTGTTCCTTTGTGAGACACCTTCAATTATTTTTATATATTATGCAAAGCAGAACTGTGCTGTGCAAAGCAGGAATGGTGGGTATGGCTGCCCATTAGTGGAAGGGTCTTTTTCTGCCAGGGATAATATTTTTTTACATGTTTTGGACCAGCTTTAACCATGACAAGAACATGCTGGTGTTAGCGGGCAGAAAAGCAGACTCAAGTAGCCTGGCTAATGCACCTGTCTTGTCCTTGCTGGCTGAACAGTGTGTGTGGGTGTGTGCTGCTGCTGCCCCCTGCTGGATGAACTGAGACCTGCTAGTGTGTGGAGGGGAGTGTATATGGTCCTGCTGCTGCCACCAGCTCTGAACCATGTCAGATAGGGGTGCACCAATAGAGATTTTGGGGGCCAATACTGATAGCTGATTTTTAAGGAGGCGTATCGGCCAATACTGATCTGATTTCTGATACAGCATGGAGAGCTGCGTGCAGTTGTCAAGTCTGTTGTGGTGGAAGGTGGGGGGAGGGAAGGGCCATGGGGGTGCAGATCAAGGCCCCTGCAGTGAGGGAGGAGTGGGGTTGGGGCTGCCCAGCCAGGGCAGGGCAGGGTGTGAGACAGAGCCGTGGCTTGTCCAGGATGGAAGGGCGGCTCCTGCTGCTGCATGCACCCAGGTCTGCACGGGGTGTGGGCAGGGTGGGCTGCAGCTGCAGGCTGGGGCCAGAGCAGTACCGGGCTCTTTCTGACGGGGCTGGGGCAGGCTGTGCTCGGGATGCATGGCAGTGACGTTGGGAGGCAGTTATGGTGCGGGGGCTGCAGCCACCCCAGAATTCACTGTAGCCCTCACAACCCCACTCCTAGCACTGCCCTGGCTCCTCCCCCCCCCCGCCCCACATGCCAGGAAGAGCCCAGTGCAGCCCTGGCCCCAGCTCGGAGCTGCAGCCTGCCCTGTCCCATCTGTGCCCAACACAGACCTGGTGGCACACACTGCTGCCCATGCCCTCCTGGGGTGTGCACAGCAGTGGGAGCCACCCCACGCCCCTCTGGATAAGCCATGGCTCCATCCTTGCCCTGCCCCAGCCCGAGTCCCACTCTCTCCCTCACCACGGGGGCCTTGATCTGCCCTCCCACATCCCTTCCCTCCCCCTTCCTCGTCCACCACAATAGACTTACCAACAGCTTTCCATGTTGCTGGGCTGTGCTCCTTGCTGCCTATGTGCTGTGCTGTGGCTGCGCGTATGCATGGGCGTTTATCAGCCAAATTAGCCACATCAAGCCGATTTCTGATGCACTTGATTTTCTTTATATCGGTGCCAATCCGATATCAGACCAATGTATCAGTGCACCTGTAGTCTCAGACCTGCTTGAATGGTAGTGACTGAGCTGCCTGCTGGAGTTAGAGGCCTGTCAAAATGTCCAGTGCCCGGAAAAGGACCATTTCTTTCTGCAGTAGTGACAGCCAGAGCAGGGCCTGCTTGCCCTCTCTTGAGCCTGTCTTACCTTCAGCTGCTGAACTGTGTGATAGTTGTATCAAACCATGGAGTTTGTGATGGGCTTAGGCCATAGCTAGTTCTGGTCTCTCCTTTAAGCCCCCTGCCCAGCCCTGAAAGGGTATTGCCTTGGCTGCTTGGGCAGATGCTTTGCTTGTTCCTGGTGAAG
>NW_005842134.1:844693-860559 GCF_000455745.1 Alligator sinensis | reverse complement strand
TGCTGAAGATGGGTCTCTGGATTGCGGAAGATGACCTGATCCCAGCCCACCAGAGGCTTTAAATATTAGGATCAGGGTCTTGAACTGGAGCCCAGAGTGGAGGGAGGGGAGCACTTGAGCATGCCATGGGCTGAAGAGGCAGCTGACAGTCTGGAGCCTTTGGCTTGACTAAGCGAATGTTCAAGTCTTAGCTGGAGTGGGGAGGGAGGAAGGACATGGCTCTATGGAGCTGGAGGAAGATGTTCCTGGTTCCTGCTGCTAATAACAGCAGTGAAATGGGCAGGGCTTCAGGGCTTCATCCTGCTATAGTGACTGGGGTGGGGGCAGATGCCCTCAGTGGAAGGTGTGAGGGCAGGGGACAGGAGAGGCTGATTTCTAAAAGGAGACCCAGGCATGTCAGCCAGGATGGAGCTGTCTCTCTCTCAGGTCTTCCCCCTGAGACCTGCTGCCCACAGACCTGATGAAATGACTAACATTTTCTCCTTTCCTCTCTTTTTGGCCCTTACCCCCACTCAGTTCCTGAGCAGAAACACAGCGGTGGACATGTCCATGAGCATCAAAGCCCTCTACACTGAAACCAGGGCTTTTCTGGAAGGAAAACTGGTGAGTGCCTACATGGAGAGGTCCTAAGGGGCCTTGCTTTGCCTACAACACCAAGGAGGGAGGGCTGCTTTGTAATCCTGCCATATTTCCGTGCATGAACTGCCCGGGCAGGCATAGCTGAGATCAGAGCTGCAGTAGTCAGCAGAACATGCTCCAGGCTGTGTTCTGCAGGACAGAGGGAGATAATTTCCAGTGTAAGTGGTGGCAGGTACTGGAGAGTAGATGGGTGGGCCTGGGAGCATGGTGAAACCTGGGAGAGAGGACAGTGCAAAGCATGGTGCTTAACTGCCAGGGTGAAGTGGCAGAGGTTCAGTTGGGTGAGGTGTGCAGGGCTGGTAACAGCTTAGAGTCTCCAGTTTGGGGGACATGTCTGTATTTTTACACCCACATCAGGCTCATCTGGCTGGGGAGAAAAACATGGCAGAGTTCACTTAGTCCACTTTGGAAGTGGACTAATATAAATTGTGCAGATTACCTTCCTGTGGTATAAGTGTGTCCATTTCAGGAGCCAGTGCCTAATGAAGTCCTTCATTTAAATTCCCACCCTTGCTTGCTTTCTCAAGCACCCTTACAAACAACGCCCTTAGGACTGCTTGGAAGGTCTTAGCTTTCTTTCCAGATCTGAGTGTCTAAACCAGTGGTTCTCTACCTTTTTAGACTTAAGGCCCCCCTTGATAGACTTGAGGTCCCCCTCAGAAAATGCCAGCTCTTAGTTTTCACTCTTTTTTGAATACAGAAAAATAACAGAGCAGTTCTTCTGTTGCAAATAACTCAGACCACACCAGGCTAGAATGTTGTTAACACGATGGATTCCTACTGAAAATGTTTAGATTTATCTTGTGAATAATGTTTGCACATCTAACAGTGCTAACATTGTGTGGCAGCCTGCAGCACCTTCAAAAGGCTGTCAAGGTACCCCGGGGTGTCACAACACCCAGTTTGACAATTGTTGGTCTAAGTACTTTTGCTCTGTTTCTGCTGCAACAAAATGATCTGACACTTAGACATGTGGACCCAGGAAGGAAGAGGAGATGTCTCCATCAGTGCTAAATAGCAGCTGCCCTTAATGATTCTAAAAATAGAATGTCAGTAAGAGGAACTCACAGTATGAAATCCCTACATTTAGAAAATGACATGCAGTTAATAGTAAAAATCACAGTAGACTTTGAAACAAAACTTGGAAAATTTCATTTCCAAGCTGTCCCCCTTAGGACTATTCACCAGATGACACATTTTTAATGTTAAGATTTGGGTGAAAAATGCATTTTAATCCAAAAAAAGCAGATTTTCAACTGTCTTCTAGATTTCAGCCCAGGTGATCCAGGCTGCAAGCTGATATTGTAGAGGAAGCTACCCCATCCCCTCCTCCCATACGCCCCAGTTCCAGTTAGTTTGACCTAAGGGAAGATTCCTTACCTACATAGACTCTAGCACTCGGTCTGACACTGGACATTTAAGGAAGCCTCACAAGCATGAAACATGCTGAAGTAGAAAGAAAGAGACTTTCCTGTATGGCCCTAGAGCTCTAGTCCACCCCAGCCAGTGTTGCCTCTGCAGCTGTGTCTGATATATGATGCTTCAGAGCAAGGCGAGCAAGAAGCCCACAAACCCCAGAACTGATTAATACATCTGGCCAGTTGCATATCAGGAAAAGAAAACTTCTTCCCTGCAGGCAGCTACTCAGCATTCAGGAATTTGAGAGTTGATTATGGTCGTTGTCTTAATAAAGATTTGCAAGTGTTATGAGCATGCTAATAGCAATTTTCAGGCTAGTCAGAAATGTTTCTTTCTCTCTTGGAGCTTTGAAGCAGGGTTCAGCACCACAAGCACAGAACTTGGCTTCTGCAACAGGCAGTAGTAGGAGGCTGTTTTGCTTTGGGTGCACAAGCTAGAGAGAAATGTGATGCACTGTATGGGACTGGGCGTGGATACAGATAATAACTGAACAGCCAATAGTAGCAGTGTGTGTGTGTGGGTGTTGGGGCAGTGAGGAGCAATGCAGTGTGGGATGCCTGGATGACCAACCAGACCCTATCACAGAATGCTTGGTGCCTATAACACTGAATTGATTTTAAAAAGTACTTGATTTTTCTAGATATGATTTTGAACTGGTAGATTTAAACTGGTTTAACAGGCTTGCATGTGTATGTCAGCGTCTAGTCGAAGCCACACTTAAACTGTTCTAGATGTTGTGTGTCCATGCCCTTAGTGTGAATCACACTGAGTCCAAGTAGAATAATTTCAGGAACATGTTAAAGATCATATTCTGTCCTCCTTCCCTGACCTTGGGGATGATGAGAACTGAGGAAATGTAGCGAGGAAGTTTACTTGCTACCACCTCTGTGCTTTGTTTTTTTATGTGCATGTCTGACCTTAGGCCACTTGGTTCCTTTAATGGTTTAGCCAGTTTCACTGAGGGGCTCCCTTCTGCTGAGTTGTATCTGAAGGATGGGGAAGGGGTCTGCTGTCCAGTCAAAACAGTTCTCATTTGGGTTTTAGTTTCAAAGGGAAATCCTCCCATTGCCCCTATGTTCTATAGAAACCTTGGCATAGGATCCTCCTCTTATCTGTATCCTTGAGAGGTTTGTGAATCCAGGAGTTCATCTGGTTTTATGGAACCTAAATATGGGGCTTTGGTCCTGGGGAGTGATTTGCAAGGGGGAGGGAAGGAGAAACACAGAGCGCAGTGGCCTAGGCACACTTCTGCCCTCAGCCTTGTCCTGGTGCTTGGCAGATCTTCCCTCCCAAGGGGATGGGACCATAAAGCAGCTCCCTGCATCCCCCCTGTAACCGCTGCTGCTACCTATGCCCCCAGTGCAGTGAGCCTCTAGCAGTGTGCTAACACCTCTCTCTCTCTTCCTGTTTCCACAGCAGCTGGACTCTCCCCAGCAGGAGGAGGGGCTGCAGAGTGCCCTGAACACCATCAGCCAGGAACTGCAGAAGCTTCTTGATATCCACTGGTTGGCACCCATCATCAATTCTGCTGAGGAGGTGGGTGTGTGGGGCTGTCTGGGGGTGGTTTGCGAAGACCCTAAGAAGAACATGAGATGCTGCTCTGGGTCAGACCCCAGTTCCACCCCAGTGCCCTGCATCTCCCAGTGCTAAGGGAAAGGGTCTTTATACAGAGCCCAGCCAAACTGACCTGTCCCCTGTGCCCCAGTGAGCACCCTAACCCATTACCTTCTCTTCCTGCTTTGGGCCCCAGGAGAGCTCGGGGAATACCAACAAGGGCAGTCTCAAGTTACGGATTAACATTCCCAAGCCCAAGAAGGACAAGGAGAAGGTTCAGAAGCTGAAACCCAGCAGTGTCATCCCAGGTAAACCTCCCCCCAGGGCTGGTGGGCTGGGGCAGCAGCTATCTCCAGCCCCACCTCCAGCCCTGTGTTCCGAGTGCCAGTGTGCTCTTTGACCTGCCTTTCCTGACGGGCGCTGCAGCCACAGAGCAAAGGCTTGGAGCACTTGGCACACAGACATGGGCAGACTGAAAACCTGCCTAGAAAAATGCTGGACATCTCACCAGCCAGGTAGGCTTGGAGACAGCTAAGCACAGAGTAGTGCCAGAGAACAGAGGTATTGATGTCGTGGGGCAGCAGGGCGGGGCACAGCTCACAGCTGACATCCTCCTCTTATGAGGATGAGGATGTCACAGCACAGGGGAGTTATGGAAAATGTGCCTGCAGGGGGGATTGTTCAAGATATCTATTGGATTTAGGAGCACATCCTGATAATACCCAATGGGCTGTGGGCTCCTACATCCCTTGGGTTCTTTTGAAACTCTCCCCCTAGATTTGTGGCAGCTTTGCAGCCAGACACCTGGCTGGGTTCCCCTGCCTCAGCTGCCTCTCTGTGCCCAGGCCTTGCTGTCTTTGTGCTCAGACAGGGGCATCCATGCTCTACTTGTCCCTTTCCCTCTTTGTTTTCATCTGTTGCCCCTGCGCCAAGCAATGGTCTGGAGAGATCAGGGTGTCCTCTTGTCTTTCTCCTTTAGCCCTAGTTTAAGGAGAATTAAAGCCTCAGCCCTGTCTTTTCTAGGCAATCTACATGTGGCTGTGTTTTTTGCTGGGGAATATTTTCAGAAGCATGAGTCTCTTCGATTGGAGCTGATAGGATGCAGTGCTCTGCTCCCTGAAGAGCTCCCTCTGCCCCCTCTGTCTCCACACAAATAGGTCTCTTCATGGGTTCAGTGTCCCCATCCCTGTGTTAACATGGGTCCCAGGTGGCAGAGCAGCTTTGTGCTGCAGGACCCTGATACCATGCTGCCCTTCCCAGCCAGGTGTGCCTGGGTGCAGCTTGCATGTTTGGTTTTACTTTTCACTCCAGTTGCCCCCACAGTCCAGAAGAGCGAGTGCCTAGTGTGCTGTTCTGGCCAGTGTTTGTCCCAGTGGTGTCTGTCATATTCTGTTCAGGGTGAACATAAGCATGCAGTAAAAAAAATACCCATTTAACTTAACTGACAGAAAAACACTACAGAGAGACATTTTTAAGGTTCATCTGTTCCTGGCCCTTTGAATTCAGCCCATAATGCATATTTCTGAAACCTCCAAAACCAGGGAAGGACAGTCTTAATGTTCCCATTGCTTTGTAAGTAACACAAGCTATGCATAGCTGCCCCCATCCCAGTATTTTTCTCACTGAAATGCAATAGCCTGCAATCTGTGCTTTCAGCTGGAAAGGGGCGTGGTTGTAGTTTGTTCCTTGTTGGCTCTATGAGGCTAATGCTGCCCTTCTGCAGGCAGGTAGTTGTGGAGTGATCATAGAGCTCTGGTGCTCCAGACCTACTGGAGTGGACCAGAACGCTGTATTAGAGGAACAGTAATAGGGGGAGCCCTGGAAGAGTGGCAGATTACAACACGCATCAAGATGGCTGCATGCATCTGTTATACTCGCACCACAGTAGCCAGAAGCATTATGCTAACAGAGGTAGCGTGTTGGACACAGTGCTGTCTGGAACACCATGTCATGACCAGACAAAAGGTTTATGCTAGTATAAGCAGCATTACAGCAATGTAAGGAAAAGTAGCAGAGTGATTACACAAACCCCTGTAAGCGGGTAACTTGACCCAATCTGGTGGCGAATTACCCTGAAATTATCCAGTATTAAAACTATACTGGGATAAGATGCATTGGTTTAGGTTTAATCTCTCTGCACCCATCCTGGGGTAGCTGTTTGCTGGAGGCCTAATGGTGAGGTGCTGTAGTAGCTTTTCCTGAGTATAGCTACCCTGGGATAGCTGCTGGTCTGTCTGTTCTTGATCAGTGTATAAACCAATGTCAGTTATATTTGGTTATGTATGAATCTGTCCATGTCAAAGTAATGGAAATTACAAGTCCCGTTACCATTTGGACCCAGATCCTGCCCCTCCCCTCGCCCTCCTCCCGCTCCTTCCTTTGTCACTAGTACTAGAAGCAACATTTTTAATCCTGACTCAGAGAAGGACTGGATTTAGTCTCCCCCTTGAAAACTGGTCCAATTTGTGAGGGAGGAGGCAGAGAGGAAGTAAACAGGATCCCCGCTTGATGCAGGGGCACTCTTGATCATCACTGCAGTGAAACACAGCTGTAACAAAAGTGTGTTTCCACCTGGGGTTTCTGGTACCTAGCAGGGGGCCCTGCTTTACCAGAATGCTGCTGCCCAGTCCCGCCTGCTGCCTGTGTCCCAGTCTCTGCTTGGTGCCGTGTTTCTCTATGCATACGTGCATGCGTGTTGCTTTTGGCCGCATCTTTACTTCTCACTGCTGAGTCGATCATCTTCACTTTTCCTTTTTGCTAGTGGACAAGTGGGGCGCTGAGGAGGTTGCAGCTTGGCTGGACGTGCTTGGTTTAGGGGAATACAAAGACATTTTTATCCGCCATGACATCCAGGGCTCAGAGCTGATCCTGCTGGAGAGAAGAGACTTGAAGGTACTCGCTTGACCTGCTTTTCTGATCGTGATGGGCCCCACGGCTTGCCTGCACTTGCCTGTGCTGCAGCTCCCACTGACTGGATTGGGAGCTGTAGGGGTGCAATGGAGGGCAGCTTGCAGCCTGATTAGCACAGCCCAGTGCCTGGCATAGCCATCCCGCTGCCTAGTACGTGACATGCAGGATCATAGGCCATTTGGATGGGCATTTGCAGGGCATCATTTGCATGCTCTACCCTGTTGCTTGGGTCATGGCACTGCACATGAATACTACGGCTGGGCTGTGCTTGCATGCTGTACCCAGCACCCGTCCTAAGCAGCAAGTGGTTTGCACTGTTCTGTAGGACCCATTGCAGCAGGTGCTGCTGGGCTGTCAGGATACAGGCTCTTTGAGGTCTTGGGAACCAATAGCTCTGTGCTGCAGTTTCTGTTCACAGCAATAGGGACTTGCTGGGAACTTGGAGTCCGGTGCCCTCTGGTGTCTTCTGAGAGACTGTGAAATGAAAGGGTCAGAACCATCACTTCCCTCTTCCCCACCTGGAAATGGGCTGTTCCTGTCTGCAGGCCCTGATCCAAAGCATCCTCTGCCTAAGGACTAAGGTTGGGGGCTGGGACCTGGACCCAGAGCCTGCTTCCCCCAGGACACTTATAGCATTAGGGTTCAGTCTTTCCTGTCTGGAGGCCTTGGGGCAACTAAGGGCAGTGAGCTGGGATTGTGTGTGCTTTTATTGGGGGGTGGGATGCATTCCCTGCTGAGCAGGGAACAGTCCCTGTCATTGCTGGTGCCAGTCACCCTCCTTGCCGACAGGCTGCCAGGTGGGCTGCTGAGACAGCATGTTGCTAAGGAGTTAGTTGACGCACAGAACTGCTGTGTGGGGGGTTTTAGCACTTCCAGGTTTGGGCTTTGTACAAATCAAAATTTGAAAAATGTATTTTAACCCCCTCCCTCCACACTGCAATTCTAGAAGCAAATTGTGTGGAACCCAGGGGAGCTTTCGTTTTACATTTTTTTTTTAAATGTTTCACTTTTCAGTCTGTATTTTAGTGGGGGTTTTTTCCTGGTGCGCTTTATGCCCTGCAAAGTAGTCTTTTGATGTGACTACTTACCTCAGACAGCAGTGTCTTGCTCTCATGTATGATCAAATGATGTAGTCTGACATTTGGAAACTCTAAGCAAGGAAAGACAGCCACCAAATCCCCAGGAGTCAGAGACTTTGACCATCTGACCCCTGTGCATGTATGTGTTTTGAAATGATGCTGTTGTCAGCTTTTCTTGCATCAAATATTTTTCAGTGTTCTGGAATTTTGTGTCAAAACCCATTCGACTTCCCACCCACACACTGGCTTTAGCAGAATGGCACTTTTTAATGGGAAGCCACTGGCCAAAGCTTTTCAGCCATCTTTCCTGGCTCCATGCTCATGCCAGGGCATATGCCTAGCTGTTGGCCTCCCTACTCAGCTTCCAGGGACTGGGCTGTGGGGATGGACACTGAGGAGGTTTTGGCACTCCCCTGCTTTCTTTATTTCCCCACATGAGCCTTGAGCTGGGGTCAGCTTGCCAACCATCTCCTGTCCTGCTCCCAGCTGTTATGGGCTCTCAAGGAGACATTAAAAGCCTTGCCTGTGGTCCTTCTCTCCTCAAGGCCTGGAGCCCTGTCAGTGTAGCTCTCCTCAGGATGAAGCCAGCTGCAGCCCTCTGGAGTCCACATAATGAAAACAGAGCAGCAGTTTTCAACCTGGGCTCAAGAGTACTAGCAAGAGACAGGAGTGACTCATCTGGCTTAAAGCTAGCAGCGGGCTGTATAGCTCCAGCTCGCCTTCAGGCCTTCCCCTTCCTCACCCCTCTGCTCCTTGCCAGACCCCTATATGGCTTCTTCAAGCTTGCCCATGGTTCCCAGCATAAATAGTATCACATCTGCAGGAGACTGGGACTAGAGGTGTGAGGGGTTGTGGGGAATGGCATCACAGTGCCAAGGTGAGATTAGAGCCATAGGCAAGCCATGGGTTACAGACAGCCAGGGTGCTTGATGCTCCAGATACTTCAGTGAAGGGCCACAATTTGAGACCCATCACTGTCAGGCACAGTTTCATTCACTGCCCCCCTGCTCCATAGCAGGTTGCTTTTCAGCCATAGTGGGTGGGGTGTGAGTACCAGGCTTTCCCTGGAGCACTGTTTCCTGGTGGTGTTAGCCAGGAAGTCTGAGCCATTCAGGGAACATGCTCCTGAGGACCTCATTTAAAGAATGCCAGCCTCACTCAGCCCTGCCTCTCCCTGCCCTTTGTCTGCCCAGTACTGTTCCCACCTGAGGCTTGTAGCCAAACACCCTTAGTGATGGAGTGACGCCAGCCACAGAGGAGCCAGTAGAGTGAAGGGTGAACAAGTGGAAAGCAAGCCTGGGCCTGGATGCTGCGACATCTAATCTTTATTTCTGCTACTGCCACAGACACTTTCTGTCTTATTTCTCCCTCAGTGCAGTGTGGGTAATATGGCTGCCTTGCTAGGGGAGCTGCAAGGTTGAATTACACCCTACCTATAAAGCAGGGGCCTCAAACTCAGATAACTTGGCTGGCCAAATTCAGACTGTGGGGCTTCTCATGCATGGGGCATTTGTACACATGGCTGCACTGCGCTTTTAAAAGCACCTGGCGCTGCGTCGCATACATTTGTAGAAATGGTGAAATGCGTGTCAGCGCTGAAAAAATGATGGCAGTGCACTTTTGAACTAAAATGCATCAAAGGTGTTTTAGTTCAAAAGTGCACCACCACCATTTCTCAGTGCTGATGTGCATTTCACCATTTATACAAATGGATGTGACGCAGCGCCAGATGCATCAGCTCACATGCAGAGCAGACTCGATTAATCCAGTGCGTTGGAGCAGACAAATGTATGTATATAAATGAGAGCTGCTGTGCTGATGTAGCCAGCACCCAATGCTTAACGTCACCCATGCCCCTCTCCCTCCCCCCCATACTGCTATTGATTCGCATGCCAAATGGTGATGCAAAACTGGAAATTCTGGGGTGAGGGGAGGGGTGGGGGGCAACATTAAACCACTGGGTACTTGCTGTCCCAGCACAGTGGCTCTGGAAGCCAGTGGTAACCCCTGTGGGCTGGATCTAGAGGTGAATTAACTGCCAGAAGCCCTGTGGCCCAGATGACCTACCTCAGCAGGCCAGATACTGTTGAACGAGCTTTAGTTAAAGAACCCCTGCTACCATTTTGAAGTGCAGGGATGCTGATACACAAGATATGGAGGCTGGCTGGAGCACGGTAATTACCGTGCTCCAACAAACTCAGTTAATCGAGTCTGCTCCTAGGCACTGCAATTACAGTGCATTGGAGCAGCCTCCCAGCTTGTATACAGGCACCCTCTGTTGTGAGGTACTAGAAAAAAGTGAATTAGCCTGTCTTAATGGGCATTAACTAAAGAGCATGGGGTTTTTTTATTGATGGTTTAATGCACATTAAAATAGGCTAATGTGCATTAAAGCACACGTGTAGATATGCTCCTTAGTCCAAAGAGCAGATCTGCTCTGCAAACCACCCCTGAGCCCAGCCCTTCTCCCACTGCACACATCTGAGCCAGATCAATGGCTGTAGTGGCCAAAATAAGGCTTCAGAAGTTTTACCCATCCACCCAAGAGAGCCTCTTGGCTCTGATGGAAGGAGCTGGCTTTGCAGAATGAGCTCTGCTATCTCAGTGCCTGTAGTAGGGCATATTGTGCTCTAACCTCTCTTTGAGGACACAGAGGAGGGGAGGAGATTATGGGCTTTCTCAGGAGACACTGTGGTTTGGCTTGTGTGGTCTGTGTTTGCAAAGGTCACTGAAGCACCAGCTAGAAAGAGCCCAGCTCAGCTTTTGTATCCCAAAGGGAGGCTTCTAAGGTAGCAATGGAAAAACAGGCCCCCATCAGTAGCTTTTCAAACTAGAACTACCCTTTAAATATGAAATGTTCTCGCTTTTGCTGTTCTACTAATAGTTGGGCTGGATGGAGCAGGATTTGCTGCCTCTGAGAAGCCTGTTATGCTGAGATTACTTTTAGCCTTCTTGGGATAGAGCTTCAGAAATAAGGCCCTTGTTTCTGTCTGTTCGTAGCAAGAGCTGATTCTCAGCCTGTAGACCATGTTGGGGAGGCGGGTTACAAGGGAAGTGCAAGCACATATCTGGCAAAAAATCCAGCAGGTTGGTTTTTGCTCCTGCAGCTTTTTCCTGGCTGTATTGCTGAAATGTTGCTGTGTTTTCTGTACCCTGCTTAGTTGGAAGTCTGGCAGAGTGGGTGGCTAAGACTGTATTAGGCACAGAGTTCATGTATGTGATGTCTGTATTAACAACTGGACTTCCTCTTGGCACAGAGCAGCTTGCAGGCTCAGACTTCATGCTTATCTGACATGCTTCTTCCTCTTGCCTTTCTTTTTTTCTTTTTAAGGACCTTGGGATAACAAAAGTGGGCCACATGAAGAGGATTCTCCAGGGAATTAAAGAGATCAGTAGCCACCTCTAGAGACACTGAGAAAGCAAAACAAAATGGATTGCTAGGGAAAGTCCAACCTCTAGGTGGGATGCCTACAGCCCTCAGCCTAGGACCAGCATTCCAGAACTCTAAACACGTGGACAGACGTCTGTTCTCGTGCGCGTTTGTTCCTGGTATGAACAGTGTCACAGCAAGTGGCCCAGACCGGGAGGCTGTGGAACCCTCACACTAGAACACTTTTCGTCAGCGCTCCAAAGCAGCCCGCGGTGGACGTCACATTTCCATGTTCGCCAAAGATGATTGGTTTGCGTACACGTGTGTGTTCCCTTTATGTTCTGGGTTTCTGTGCTTGAATGGCTTCTGTTCAGCAGTTTATCTCCATGCATACCTCTGACTTGGAAGAAAGAACCAACCACAGTAGGTATGGTTTGGGGTCCTCCTGCTGTTTGGAGCAGCTCTTATCCATTTAGCTGGCTAATTCTGGGCAAAGCTGCTAAAGACACTGGAGCGCTAAAAAAGCAAGTAGCGCAATGTCAAGTGAGAATGAGCTGTCTGTGAAATGGACTGATCTGTGAAACCATGATGCCAGCTGGGGCCCTAAGGACATATGCATTATAGACTGAATGCTCTCTGAACCTAGGCACTTTCATGTCCTCCTTCCTAAAAAGGCAGCATTTCCTTCTAGAGCCATGAGAATATGGTTACAAAGGCAGCCCCATAACTTTTCTACTCATTGTTCCAAAGCTGTGAGCCTTGTTGGACTAAGAAGCAAAATACACTCCACACCCCATTCTGGAAGAGTACATTCTTGGTCTGGCAGTTCTCGCTTTACCAACCATGGGCCAAAGGCAGCTCAGACCAGCGTCATGCATCTGTACAGTTTCCAAAGCCAGGCAGGAGTCTAGTTCTGGCTAGGGTAATTCAAGAAGCTCTGAACTGTGCTACTGACCCTCCTCCAACAGCTTTGTGAAGCATTGGATTTTCTGTGGAGATCAACAGACCTTGCTCCTTGGCTGTTAAGTGCTTGCTGAGCTTTCTTTTCTCCTTGGTTTGGCTGTTTGAAGTTAGAGAAGCAGAGACAATAGAAGTGCCTCCATAGGCACATCAGCTCAGAAAATAACATTGTTTCTCCCACTTTGAAGATCAAGACTGTTGGGTTCCAAAACCAGAGGCTAATCCTAGGAGACACAGTGTATCCCCAACTCCCTTGGAGGTCAGCAAGTGATAGAGGCCTGGTTAACATCCCTGAGCACCTGCTAGGCTCACGCCTTTGTTTCCATATTTCTTCAGAATCTTCTATTGTCCACCTGACCTGAGGGTGGCTGATATCTTCTGCCATTTTGCACTATTCAGACAGCTCTGTTAAGTGGAAAATGGCTCCCTGGATTTCAAGCCTGTTAGGAGACATCCACCCACCTTGAGCCATGTGGCAGTAGGGGGATGGGTCTTTGCAGACATCAGCGCTGTGACAGGGCTCACACGGGCTGGAGAACTGTCTGACATTTCAGCATGGAGACTCTGAACATTGTTCCTACTGAACTATGCCAAAAAAGATCCACTCCCACGTTCCAGCCATAGAATTTACAACTTATTTAAACTCTGTAAATAGTTTCTGAGAGAGAAGATATTTATTTCAGCAAGTTGTTAAAAGTTTAATTTATTCTATTCTGGGCTGAACTGGATTGGTTTGGTGCAGAACATGTTCAGTCCCCACCCTGCCTCTGGCAATGACAGGCCACTGTGCTTCTTCCACTACCACTCGCACTGCACCCACCAGCCACAAAACCTTTCCCTTTTGGTTGGCACTTTGCTGGGAAAAAATGTCCTGCTCAATCAGCTAAGCATCCCCACAGTCCTCAAAACAGTGCTGTGGTAGGCATAGGGCAAAATGTTTCACTTTCCGAAAATGACTTCAAAAGACTGTCAGTTTTTGTGCAGGGGTGATGGTATTTTTGCTTCAGCTCTACCATTAACTCGTTGCCATGGCTCTAAGGGTCCATTATACCTTCCCCATTGTCTGGAAAGGGAGAGAGAAAAATCATTTTGAAAGCCAAGTCCACATTTTCAAGCAGTTGCCTGCTTGTGGTGTGTGGCTGGAGAGGCCTGGTGTTGTTTTTTTCCAGAGGGCCTGAGCCTTTATAACTCCTGCTCTCCTTGGCTGGTGGCGTGGGGGCCTACTGCCTGTAAAACTTAAACTTATGGTGTCTCTCACTAAGCACCCATAACAGGTGGCCCCCTTCTGAAGATGTCAGCTATAGCATTTGCACTAAAGCTTCCACATGTTGCAGTAACAGGGCTGCCATGCAATGTCCTGCTTTGAGCTTTGTCCTGAAGGGCTGGTTCTTTTGGAGATGACATGTGGGCTGTAGCTGACTCTAGTTCACTGGCAATGCTGGTCTCGGATGGCAGTAGCATTGATGCAGCATTTTCTGTAGTAACATCTTGGCCGTGTATGTAATTCTTTAGGAGCTGCTCAATGCTGATATGTTTTGCTGCAGGACCATATGGTCCCTGGTGGCTGCAGGCTGAGAGGTGGTGAAAGCAAATGAACAAAGGGGCCAGAGCTGCCACAGAGGTTGGTTTGTGAGACAGTTTGCTCCCACCTGCCTCATTGGCCCAGGCTGCCATCACTTCTTTACTAAGCCAACTGTGTGGCCTTTGCACATGCCTCTAGGATCCTGACCAGGAGGTGACTGGAGCCAAACCCTCCCGGCCTCAGCAATGCTGCTGTTACTACAAGGTATAAACACAGTAGCCATGGACATGTTGGAGGCAGGAGGACCTGTGTGTTAACAACAGTGGGCACATGGCCCTGCACCAAATCACTTACGAATGTATTGTACTATAAGAGCCTGGGTGCTTGGGCTACTGCTCCTTAGAGAAATGATTTTAGGCCCAGTCCTTGGGGCTCTGATTTGTAAATTTGTTTCCCAAGATTCTTTTGCTGCATTGGGCCCCATGTGAGCCTGAGCCTGTGCCATGTGTGGGTGAGGCTGGGATGTGTGTATATAGCGAGACATCTGGTCCAAGCCGTCCCCAGGTGGCTGGGAGCACCTGCCCGTGGAATAGGCTAGCAGCCCTGAAGCGCTCACCCCTTATGCTGTGACCTGTGAAGCAATGGGTGCTTTGTCTTGTACATGAAGTCAAGGGGTGGGAGGGTGTAAATAGAGGGGTGGGGCTTTGTTTTCAGTGACCTTCCAGGAGGCAGTTGCTGGCCCTTGTGATCCTAGAGCTGCAGGGAAGGGAGTGGTGCCTGGGGTGGGGGGGAAGGCTGGACTGGTGTGGATGCTCATAGTGTGCTCTACTCCCCCACCCTTCTGCCCTCAGGCCTATTCCAGTGACCTGGGATGGGCGGTGTCCCTCCTCCCCCTTTGCAGTCATCCACACTGGTGCAAAATGAGCCTAAAACCTGCCAGCAGTGACTATGTAGAATGCAGGATAATGGAGACTCCAGGCCAGGCACTGGGGGCAAGGGACTTAGAGCTTTTATTCTTGGTGGAAGCAGTGTGCAGAGGGCTATTTTCTCCTGCTTCAACCCCCATCCTGCAGGACAGGTCAGAGACTAAAGGGCATTAACTGCTGCTCCCTTCAGGCTGCCGCATTCTACTGGACAGCACAATGGGGTGCAGGAATCAGCTGCACCCAGGCAGAGCTTTTCTGGCCCAGCCCTTTGCTCTGATAGTGCCAGCTTTGTGGTGCCCTGCCTTTCCCTAGCTGGGAGGCCAGAACCATAAACTGCCCAGTTTTGTTTTAAAAGGGAGTTGACTTGTGCCAGGTGTTGGCAAGAACAGCTCCTTCCTTGCTGTAAATTAAGCTATGCCAACGTAAGGGTTTGTTCCCCACTCTCAACACCATCCCCAGCTGTCCCAGGAATGAGATGGAGTGTAACTGGGCTGCTCTACTGCCAAACTCGCCAGTACTCTGGGGCACTTGTGAAAGCTCTTTTTGTGGCTTTGTGTTGGCTTCTGTCCTTCCACGGGTCCGGGAAGAGGAGCTCAGCTGAGGGAAGCAGCAGTAGCTGAGGCAACTAGAAACCCTGTCAACCCGCCCTACCATTGTGCTTGATTGTGTCTTGGCCTCTTCTGTAGTTGATGGGTGAATGTAATGCAGTGGCTGGTGGGTGTGCTCTGGCTCTGAGGTTTTCATTTTTTTTTTAATGTGAAAGATTAAAAAGGATGGAAAATTAATGTGTGTGTGTGTGTGTGTGGTATTTGCTATCATGGCTGAGGCAGCTGCAACAGGAGCACACAGGGCTGGGAGGGACAGCGGGAAGGAAAGGGACAGAAACAACATTGCAGCTGCACACCTGAGCTCCAGCCCTCATCCTTCAAGCCCCCCAATTGGGCCTTCTCCAGAAAACATGGGAGTTGCTTTAAAATACTGAAATCTTAGCACAACATATGTTGATGTTGTAATGCCTCCTGAGGCCTGCTGGAGGCCATGTGTTCAAACCTCTTTCTGCACACCCTACCTTTTTTAGACTCAAGGTCTCCCCTCAGAAAATGCCAATGCTTAGTTTTCACTTGTTTTTTGCCTACAGAAAAATAATAGGGCAGTTTTCTGCAGCAAAGGCCTCAGAAAGATCACATGCACTCTGAATGTTTTTAACACCGTGGATTCCTATAGGCAATCTTTGGGTTTATTGTGTGAATAAGGTTTACACACCTACCAGTGTCAAGTGTGACCCCCCTGAAACAGTCTCAAGGGACCCCAGGTGCCACAGCACCCTGGCCAAGGCTGTTGGCTCTCTGTTAAACTAAAAGCCACAATCACATGACTCAAGAACATGGGGCTTCAAGAAGCACCATCCCTTCCACAAAGCATTGTCACTAGTGGGTGCTGTAAAAGGGGTGGGAGGCTGGGGAACATAGGCATGCTCCCACCTTTCC
>NW_005842134.1:839939-844662 GCF_000455745.1 Alligator sinensis | reverse complement strand
AGAGACAGGCAGTTAATTTAAGTCAATATGACTGGGCACTGCCCAGCTTGGAGGATCAGGGACAAGAAGCCCCATCTGGTGCACTAGGTACACCTGTGTTTGGTTTCTAAGCTAGGTGAGCCAGAAACCTGTGCCTGCCTCTAGCTTGGGAAGGGAAGCCTAAAAGTCTCTGAGCCCACAACTGTCTGTGCTTTTTATCCAGTAACTGCCAAAGGCACAAGCAGGGATTGCTTCACCCTGGTGACTCCCTCGGGATATGAACTGCTCCCTGGGCTAGAGTCAAACTTCTTTCTTGATTGCTTCAATAGAAGGAACCAGTAGGGCAGTCATTTGGTAGTGGGATGACAGAAGGACCGAATCCCATTAGATTCACAGTGCCCAATTCACTTGGGCCATGGGGCTTCTCATGGGTCCAGCTAGGGCAAGGGTGGGCAAAATGCAGCCCACGGAGTGGATGTGGCCTGCCAGGCCAGTTTATCCAGTCTGTGGGGCCCCTAAAAAATGTAGAAAATTAATATTTATCTGCTCCTAGCTGCCTGTCATGTGGCCCTTGATGGCTTGCCAAAACTCAGTAAGCGGCCCTCCACCCAAAATAACTGCCCACCCCTGAGCTAGGGGCCAGGGAGCAAGAGCAATGCTGCATTAAACAGATGCAGGGGTCCGGGTTCTCCATTTCCCACAGAGAAATGGAGTAAGCTGTGGTTTTCTCATTTTACTGGAGAAATCTGTGGAATTTGCACTTTTGCAAAGAGCTCTGTGCAGGCTGGCAGAGTGGGAGGACAGTGGTCAGGCAGGGGGTGCCACATGCATGTGTATGCACATGGCTGCCAGGCAGCCTGGAGACCAGCTCCTGCAGGTAAGTGTGTGTGGCAGGGGGAGGACGGACGGACATTGAGGCCCCCCATAAGGAGGGAGGCAGGGGCTGAGGCTGCTGCCCAGTTGGGCAGTGCCTGGGGTTTGGGGCTACAATGCAAGGCTGCAGGGCCCTGGCAGGGAGTGAGACAGGGCTGTGGGCAGCTCGTCAGAGGGACGAGTGGGGCAGGGCCAGCTCCGTGCCGCCTTACACACTCCTGGGGAGCAGGGGGACCTGCAACCCCACCCACAACTGTGGGGTTGGGGCTGCGCGCTGGCCACTTCAGGCTCATGCTCCCTGCCTTGCTGCCCTCCCCCAGAGACCCCGCAGCTCCATGTGTGCAACCCAGCACTGCAGGGAACAGTGAAGCCATGTAGGGAGCTGCCTGCCACTGTGAGCTCCACACTGCCCGTGTCCCCTGCGTGCAACCCTGCACTAGTGCCCTTGTTGCAGCTGTGCAGGCAGGGGATGCCTTGCCATGACAGCAGAGAGCTTGTAGGCAGGCAGCTTCCTGCACAGCTCCACTGCTCCCTGCAGCACGGGGTTGCATATGCTGGGCTGCAGAGGCATCAGGGAAGGGCAGTAGGGCAGGAGCCTGCCCCCACCCCACACACACCTGTGGGGTGCAGGTCCTGCTCCCCTGGGAGTGTTGGGAGTGTGCACTGTGGCAGACAGTAGCTCCCCTCCTGCCCCGCCCAAGCCAAACCAAGCCAAGCCCCTAGCAGGCAGGCAGCAGGGGAGGAGCTAGGCTTTTTTCTACTGCAGCAGACCTGGGTGCCTGGCCCTGGAGCCTTGGCAGCCCCCTCTGGCAGGGCTAGGGGAAGCAGGAACTGTTGATGAGGAGCAAGGGGCACCAGCAGGGCTGGGTCATTGTGGGGGTGGGTGGGAAGCGAGGGGCATGAGCAGCACTGGGGGGCTACAGGTGGGAGTGAGGGGCACCAGCAGGATTGGGAGGGGCCTTTCATTTTGATCACAGACATTGAGGTTTTTAAATCAGAGAATTTGTGATTTTTTTTTTAATCAGGGAAAACCAGGATCCCTGCTGAGAAGGGCCTGGAGCCCCTCCCCCTGTGTTTGTGAATGAAAGCCATCATGAACAGTGGATGTGATGGCATAGAAGGCACTGAGCTGCTAGAGGAGATATGCAGAGACCAGTGCCAGGTAGGACAATGGTCACAGCTGCTCTGCCCAGCCAGGATGGCAGTGCCTTCAGGCTCCCACAGCAGCTCAGCTCCACCTGCTTGAAGTCAATAGTGCCAGGAAACTTAAGTGCCTCTGAGGCTTCAGGTCCCTCAGGCCAGGCTCACTGTGAACTGCTCTCAGCAACGGGTAAAATGTATGGGCTGAGACATCCTTATGGGCACCCACATTGCCTCAAGCTCCACTATGGGCCTTCGTACAGTTGAGCACACACAACCTGTTGCATCTGGGTCCTCCAATGCCAGGGAGCAGGCTGTTTCAGGGCTAGTTTGCCTGTCTAAGGGTAGGCACAAAGAGGATTTTGGTTTGTATTAGCTCTGCACCCCCCACCCCCCAACTCCTGGCACTTCAGATCTCCTCCCTCCCCCACCACTCTGTTAGTAAGGGCACTCAAAGCAAGGGAGCAGGGGTTCTCCCTGGCTGCACAACTATTTTAGGGCTAGAGAGCCAGGACCATCTACACAGCCTTCAGCAACATGGCTGCAAATGCAGGCTAACAGCATGGCCTCAGTGCCATGAGGCACATGTTCAAGCTGAGACATGCACAAGTGGTGCTGGTGCCGTCCTGCAGCAGAACAGGGGCAGCAAGCATCAGGCTCAGCCACCAAGCCCAGTTCAGAGGGCACCAACAAGATTCATAACTCTGTTGCCAGGCTTTCCTGTGCCCAGCTCTGTTCACAGCTGGCCCCAGCCAATGTTCCTCCTCAAGCTTCAGCAGCCACTAGCCAGAGCTAAGCACCTGGCTTGGCACGCTGCTGCTCCCCTAGAACTGGCAGGCAGCAGCTGAGATGACCCCAACTCCCAGCACCTCCTTAAGGAGCAGCAACTTCCATTTCTCCATTGCTGCCTCCGTGCCTTTGCTCAGCAGCAGCTCTTCAAGTGTCCCCATTTCTCATATGTTGCTCCACTGATTTAAGGCTGTGGGTTTCCCCTCCCTGCTTTGCCTTCCACCATGATAAAAGTCAGGTCAGCTTCTTAAATCAGAAAGAGTTCAGCCCTGTGCAGCCTTCCCCTTCCCCCCCCACACCCAGGCTTCCAGTAGTCTCAGTGCCAGCCTGGCCCCAGTACTGATACAAGACTCCCTCCTGGGCTTTAGGGTCAGCACTGAGGACTGCTGTAGGCTGCATGCCACCACACCTGGCTCTGGCTGATGCCAGGCCGCACTTACAGGCACATCCACTGGACCTGGAGAGATGGGATACAGAACATCCAGAAACAGCACTGCAGCTGTTCAGGCAAGACAGGAAACACCCCCCAGAGCAAACCAGAAGCCAAGATACAGCCATGGCATCAGGAAACCTCAAGAGCCACTGGGACAAGACTGCTCCCAGGCAGCCCAACACCGAGTCCTGCTACCATGGGGCAGGTAGTTACCTTCTCCATTTCCCTCCTTCCCACCTTGGGCCAGATCAGACAGCAGGCTCTGTGTGGCAGGAAGCATGTCATTGTGTGCACAGCACCTAGCCCACCAAGGCTGGATATCAGCACTGCTGTGCTGTGACCCTGAAGCAGAGAGACTACTAGGAGGGGAGATAACACAATAGTTTATTGACATCTTCTAGTTTCCATTAACACTGCCACTATTTTTTCCTCCCCCTACCCTCCCTTTAATAATAAAAAATGTCTATGTACAGACTCCCCTTGGGCCAAGGGAGCACGTCATTATTTACAAGCTATATACATACAGGCTGTTCAATGTCCCATGCCATGAGTCTGGGCCGGCAGCCCCACAGGAGAGATCCTCACCCCATGTCCCAGGGCTAGCTCTTCAGAGCTTCCTCCAGCTTCAGCATGTCCATGGGCATACTCTTAGCAACTTCAAAGAAGACCCTGAAGGAGTGACAAGTCAGTCAGTGCTGGCACAACATGGAAACTCATAATATGTGACAGGATGTGAGGGGCCAGGACACCCACTAGTCCAACAGAGACCACATGACCACCAACTAGCAACAGCTTTCTCCAAAATGCCACTGGGCTCTGGAGTTAAACTGGCCTTTAATAGGAAGCCCAGGCACCTTCCCTCTCAGCTGCCACTGCCTGGACATGTCCTCCAGTCCTTCCAGGCAACCAGCACATGAATCAGTAATATAATATAAGCCCTCAAGATCCCTTTGCACAGTGCTAAGCAGCAAAGAGCTATTTGCAACCCCTTCCCAGGCTCTCTGCCTGTAAAGACACCTGCCTGGCCAGAGCTATGCAGCATTACAGAAAGGCAGACAGCAGAGGAAAGGCGGGCTCCAGCTGCCCCTGCCAAGGCCAGTGTCCAGAAGAAGTATACCTTAGCAGAAATACAAGTTGTGGGGCACAGGTGAGCCTGCAGCCCCAGCTCTCTGACTGTGCCAGCCCTGCCACAGATCATTATATACCAGCACCCATTGTCCTCAGCTGCAGCAGTCCCAGGAGGTCAGAACCCCTGGCAGGTTCTGAACAAGCGGGGCTCAGAGCCTACAACCTGTCAATTTTCCCATCCCCTGGCCCCAGAGTGTGCTGGAAGGTAAGTACCTAATGCAGCACCCCCTGCTGGCTTAGTGGAAGACATCTCCCAGCTCCTAGTCAGAGGCAGCCCCTAGCCCCACTCCATGCAACAGGGCACAGCTGCCCAGAGATCCCTTACCGGTGGGAGTACTTGGTGCGCACAGCCTTGAGCTTGTCAAAAGGCTGATAGGTCAG
>NW_005842134.1:837518-839929 GCF_000455745.1 Alligator sinensis | reverse complement strand
GGTGCTGCAGCTCTTGAGATGTGTAGCCACTGTAATATTCCAGGGTAGGGCTCTGCAACAAGCCAGAGACTCAGACTGGGCTGAAACCAGCACACCACAACCAGGCCCAATGCACTTCTCCCTCTAAGGACCCTTGGAGATGGTATCCTGGGGTGGGGGTCAGATCCATGGCCCATAGACTCCACACTACACCAGTTTGGGCCCACAGAGGCTTCCCAGGTTATATCTGGTACAAGCAGGATGTAGTGGAGTTCCCCATGGAAAACAAGACAAGGCTGCTGAAAGGCCTCAAGAGCAGGGGAGACTTATGCTGAGTGGGAGCAGTGTCCTCCCAGGAGATGGCCAGAGAAACTGAGTCACTATGCTCAAGAGGTCATAGGATGTGGAACAAGCAAGCACCAGGGTTCAGAGGCCAGGCTCGTTGGATAAGGTCCTCTCTCTCCATGCTCCTGAGAGGGGAATACATACAGATTTGGGCATATCCATTGGGCTTACAACATATCTGCTGCCCAGGCCAAAGTTCCCTGCATCATCTGCCCATCACGGGGCACCTGGCACCCCCTGTCATGGGCAACAGGAAATTTCTCCCAATGGCTCTAAGGCAGCTGGAGTATCTGTTCTCCTAGGGACAGAACCTGGCACCCTGGTCTTGGAGAAACCTGCCTGAGATGGCTCCAAAAATACAAGAGCTGCAGCGTTGCCTCCAACTCTAGCCAGCCTTCTTCTGCTAACAGCTCCTGTCATTAAGGGCTATGGGCTCAGGGTCAGCCTGGGACACTCACCCATTCACCAAGGTTCTTCATCTTGAGTGCCAAAAGCAAGCAGCTGGCAGCCAACTTGGAGGCGCTCTCCTGGATGTAGTCGTACTCCTGCAGAGTCATCTCGCAGATGAAGCGTGCCAGAGTCAGCGTCTCTATGTTGGTATGAGCACACTGGGACCCACACAAAGGAGAAGGAACAGCTGTGAGGACAATCCCACCTTGCTACTGCTACCCTAGCACCAAATCCAAGCTACATGGGGCAATCCCTCCTCCTCCAGTTCTCTACCCCCAGATCCAGAAGGATCTAGCTCCTTCTATAGAGGAGGTACACACTATATGTGTTGGTGAGTCTCAAACTGCATTGGTTAGAGGCATGAGGTCCATCCCTACAGCTACACCACCTGCTTTGTCACCAGTCCCCTGTAAGAAGGGCTTGATCCACCCTTGGTGCATGGGCAAAGGGAAGGTGATCCCATGAGGGCTGGGGGCACTGGTGGCATAGGTGTCTACAGGTGCCCCACAGTCCAAGGCAGAAAGCTCTCTGCAGGTCAGCAAGGCAGCAGGTAGGTCAGCTGGCTGGGTCCCCCACCAGGGACAGGCAATCCCAAGAGCCATCTCCCAGGAGCTGGGACCCAGGGCATAATCAGATGCACCCAGGTCCTTTCATGGAGTCTCCACACCCACAACTCCCACCCTCACCCCGCAGAGCTTAGTTCCAGGAAGATTTACATCTGAGTCTTCCCCACAAGAGGGCAGGCCCAAGCAGCGCAAACAAGAGCCTTCCGTGCAAGGGCTCTTCATTCCACTACCACCCCGGTGCAGTGGTGCAGCTTGGCTGAGGGGGTAGGGAAGACTCAACTCAGACACCCACCCACTGTGGTTCAGTCACAGTGATCTCCCAGACACTCCTCCCCCCCACACTCCTAGGTAGAGGCCAGGCCCTCACCTTGGCAAACCGTCGCAGGAAGCGATATGGGATGGGAATGTTGATGTCGAACTTCAGGGTCTGGAGAATGCTTATCTCCATGGCGATCAGCTCCTCCCGCTTGTAGGCATCATCACAGATGTAGAGGAAGTCATCCACGCATGGGGGGCAGCGCTCCTGCAGGAGAGGAGGAACAAGCTGTACGAACACTCAGTGCTGGAAGGACGTGCTGCATCCAGAGGTCTCTTTCTAACAAAAGGGGACACCATATTTCTTCGGCCACTGAACACCTGCCTCACCCTGTCCCAGAGCAGGGAGAAAGTTGCTGCAGTGCCTCAAACTCCCATTCTGTTTCAGAGGATATGTGCCCTGGTGTGACGATCTCCTAGGATGCACCCCATTTTTCCTGCTTGGAGAGATGTACACTGGGAGATGGAGTCCCATCCAGTGAGCCTGACCCATTGGGAAAGATGAAGAGGACCCAGGGACTCTCATGAGGCAGTGCAGAAGCAGATCCAAAAGGAGAAAATGTTTCAGTTTTCTGGCACTTGATTTCTGCCAAAGCCCTCCAGCAGGGGTGGCCAGAGTTACTCACCCTGGGAGCCACATGTGATCCTCCACTGAAGTCCAAGAGCCAGAGAGCGGGGGGGGAGGGGAGGGAAGGGTGTGCTGAGCAAGCTGGAGTGGAAGTGACCCCCCCACCCCACCGAGCTGCTCTGGCTTTC
>NW_005842134.1:830266-837487 GCF_000455745.1 Alligator sinensis | reverse complement strand
GTGTGCCCTGGGGTAAGCGGCGCAGCTGCAGCCCCTGCCCTGGCAGCCCGGTGCCTGAGCCGGCAGGGCCAGGAGAGAAGGAGGGTGGGCTTGGGGTGCGCTCCCCACAGGGAAAGCTGGAGCAGCAGGAGGTGCCGGGCTGCGTTGCCCCCCGGAGCCACCTCGGGGCGAAGTGGGTGGGGCTTTGGCCAATTTCCAGAGAGCTGCAAGTATCGCGCTGGCAAGCCGCATGAAGCTCACGAGCCATGGTTTGGCCACCGTGGCCCTAGAGCCTTTTGAAAAAAGCCACCTCCACCTCCCTGCGGGAAAGCTTACTTGGTCATCTTGGTGCTCCAGGCCTTTCAAACAGTTTGACAGAAGCTTTGACTAGCTTCACCCTTCCCTTACCCCTTACTAATAACTTGCCCAGATTCTTCTTTTTCAGGCTGTGGGCTCCGCTCCTCCCTCTGTTTGGCCTCTGCTCTACACACAATTTGGGCAGCCAGGGGGGGAAGAGTAGCTATTTAAAAAAAAAACAAAAAAACCCAAACCAAACCCAAGAAGCTCTCTAGCCAAAATCAAAACTAGCCAGTGTTGGTAGGAGGGTAATTTCCCAGTCAAAACAATTTTCAGCACAACTCTTCATTTCTGGTTGGGATAGCAACAAATGGTTGCAGCTCACATGCAGTCAGGGTACAGCACGTTTCAGGCAGTTAGTCAGGACTCGTGGGACCAAATGGCTTATTTCTGTTGTCAGGTCTAGAACTCCCTGCCCGGTGCTTTCCTTACCCAGTCATCTTCCTTTTACTGCCTCAAAATAGGCAAAAGTATCTGTGGGATTAGCCACCTATATCACACTTCAGTCACAAGGCATTCAAGTAGGGTTAGCTGTAGGTTACATTCACACAGCCCTGTTGCAGAGGGATTTTGGCTGTTCTTTTTCCACTGGTAAGCATGGTTAGTGTTAGTTACAGCATTACCATACAGACTAGTTGACAGACAGCATGTGAGCCAATCTACACCAAAACTAAAGAAAAACAGAGATGCCAAGGGCTAAAATTCCCTCCATTGCCTTGATACACTGCAGTCCCGGTCTGCAACCCCCACCTGCAGTTCTGATGGTGGGGCCTCTCAAAGATATAGGAAATAAGGGACAGAAACAACTAGAGCTCTGAAGATCTGGCTTGTCCATATGCTCCCATCCTCCCCCATCTTGAGTGGCTTTTTCCCAACTCAGAGGAAGGCAAGCAATGAGTCACCTCAAATTTGGAAGCGATAAGGATGGCTGTAGAACCAATGAGCTGTAGCTTGTCTCTCATGCTGACCACCTCCACCAGGTAGTGGTCCACCAGCTTCACTGCCAGGTATAGCGTCTCATGGGTCAGCTCAAAGTTCTCCTGGAAGAGACAGCAGAGGATGAGTATATACCAGCCTGCTGGCCAGTGGCTGCCAATCACACCTACAGCCCCCAGGCAAGGGGTACAGTGACTCAGGGCTTGCTTTGTTGCCAGCTGGCAGATGGGTCAAGAAGCAGCTTCAGTCAAGTCCCCTGTGCCTTCTGCTCCTCCAGTTCACCCTCAGACAGAGCCCATAGACCATGGGGTGAAGCTAGAGTTAGCTTCACCAGCTAGGGGTAGACATGCTTCCTGTGCCAGGCAAAGGGGGATCAGGGCAGGTAAAGTGGAAATCAGCAGATGAGGGTTCCCACCCAGGCATTCACCCACTCAGGAGCAGATCAGTCTTTCTTTCAGCTTGCAGTAGAGCTGAGGACCACAGAAGGCAAATCCCAGCCTGCACTAAACTAGAAGCACCAGGCTGCTGCTCTTCCTGTCAGCCCTCAGTGACACCAGCACATGGTGGACTGGGGCCTGCACTTCCACAAGGTGACCAGCACTATTCCACAGACTGTAGAAAAACCATGAGCTTCCTCTGCTCCCTCACTGACCCCTGACCTCCTCCCAATGCACCATCCCACATGTTGATCTCCCCTCCCCTGCCACACACTGGTGCATGCCTTGAGGCAGCTGACCCATTTCACAGAGGGTGTAAAGAGGTTCTCCACATAGCTCCAGCTCAGGTCAGCTAGGGGGAGGGGGATGTTGTATCTCCATTTCCCTCTTAAAATCCAAACACAGGCTGACCTGTGCCCTGACCTGCTCCTCCCCAGTGTCCCCAGGCCCAGGATCTGCCCACCTGCACCTCCACCATCCAGTCCACCAGGATTGCTCTCATGTCCCAGCTGATGTCAGGCTGCTTCTTCATGTAGTCCACAAGCAAAAACTTCTCCTGCCAAAGGAGCAGCCAAGAAGCTGTTGGTGAGTTGAGCTCCTGTCTGTTGGGGCTGGAATACCTGCCCTGCCTTCTGGCACCCACAGATTGCCAAGTGCATGGCCAAGTATAGTATCCTCCCTCTCACATCACCACCAGGGGTTGGGCATCACTGCCCTCCTGTCAGGGCTGGCCCCAGCAGTCTCATGCCTGCAGTGTGGGACACAAGGTGAATCCCCAGCCCTCAAACCTAGATCAGCTAAGTCAGCAGTGATGCTAAGGGGGACAGCTTTTGCAGTGGGCTGGATGCTAGAGCATGTCAAGGCAGATCTGGCCCAGCCCAGCCTGACTCTCCTGGTAGGACAGCAGATAAAACATTTTCCTCCCCTCCATCCTGCAGGTCACTGACCTCTCTCCCTCTCATGTAATCAAAGATCTCCTTGGCATACACAGCATTGGCATACGGGTCCTCCAGCTGGTACTTGTCAATGTCCTCTACTACTGGCACCTGCAGGGAAGGGGAGGAGGTTGGAACCACTGGAACAGCAAAGGAACCAAAAATACCACATGAGACGAGCCCCAAGTGTCCCAGACAGCAAGGACACACCCATATTGCTGTCAAGGTGCATTCTTAACTTTCCTCAGCTAACCAGGGCTGGAACAGCAGGGGAACAAGGCACTGGGGGTTTTATCTTGCGGCAGCAGCTCACATGCAAGCTCTGACTCCCTTCTGGGCTGAAATTCAAGCTGCTACACCAGTTGCTTTGTCCTTATGACTACTGTAACTCAAGTTGGCTAATTTAACTCCACTGCCATGTGGATGCTTAGAGACAGGCACTGGGCCACAGTTTTCAGACTGCTCTATCCCAAACAGCAGGGGGTTGAGCAGTGGGACAGAGGGGTGGCAGTAGAGCCGTGTGTGAAGCAAGGACTGGAACAGCACCGGGTATAGCACGCCCTGCCCAAGCAGCTCTCAGTGCACTACAGTCCTGCCCTGCAGCACCCCTTGCTACTCATGCATCTCACCCATGTGCATTGCAGAGGTCAGCCTCCCCTCCACCACCTCTCCCTCCAACACCTGCTCCTCACTCTGCCTGTTCTGACTCTAAGCCTCAACTAGAAGCCAGGAGCCTGGTGGGCCTGTTTCTGTGCTGGCAGTGTAGCATTACTCAGCAGAGGTCTCTGAGGCTTGGTCTCCCACTGTGGGACAAGCCGCAGATAAAGACATTGAGTCAATCATTAGTATCACCAGCATGAGGCACATGAGCACTCTTTAGGGACAGGATCAGATCAGGACAGGATGCTTCGTCTCCTGAGACCACAGGGGGGTATATGAAGGCTGCAGCACAGTGACAGGGCAAGCCCACATGTGCTGCTTATCCCTCCAAACCCTGTGCTCTCCCAGCAAACACTAAGAACCAAGGGAATGCCCAACTTCAACACCTGCACTGGTGCTGGCTTCTCCTGTACAGCATCATTCTTGGGGGTGGGTTTGAGTTCAGCGTGTGCCTCTGCTGGGGGAGTTTTCCTCATCGACCTGAAACACAACAGCCAGGAGAAGGTAAGTCACAGTGACAGGCTTGGCTCTCAGCCTGCTGGGGTGACTAATTAGAAAAGGGGCTGTAGCACTAGGATAGCCATAAGCCCAGAGCCCAGTATTGCATCCTCACCAATGCCCTGAAGCAGCTTCTCTAGAGGTGAGGGTAAGACCCTTCCCTTAGAGTAGTGGTTTTCAGCCTTTTTTTGTACAAGTACCCATCTGTAAACACTGATGGCTAGTCCCAACCCAACAGTAAATAGTTTAAGTAGAAAACAGCCCCCTGGTCCTGCTGTTGCCCCCTGCCCCCAAGTATGTGGGCACGGGGGATGGGTGTGGGGCATAGGGGGCCTCAAGTAGCCCCATGCAGTCTGGAACTCTGCCAGCCTGCAAGGAAAAACCCATGGTTTCCCACCAGTGGGACATGCAGGTGTACGTGCCAGTTCTTTGAGTTAATACTGATACTAACAGCAGCCAGACCCCCCACACCAGACTGATACCAGGAGTACACACAGGAGGCACATTGTCACAGCTAGATAGGGGGAAAAATCCCAGAGCTGCTGTGGCAGCAGGCAGACTGGGAGTTGAGCCAGGACCATACACACATATTCACACCAAACACCCATCACCCCAATTCACACTCACTTTTTCAAGTTGATCTCATTGTTTTTCAGGACCCCAAGCGTGGCAGTGCCCTTCTGTGCCTTCTTGGGACCTGCCTTCACAGCCTCCTTCTTTCCCACAACAACCTGGTTCTTATGAGCCTGTTTGAAGAGGGAGTGACAATGAAATGGAGCTCCGAGGGACATTACTACAACATGGCTTAGATTCCCCAGGCTCCCCAGCACTGTGTTCCATGCACCGGAGAGAACCTCTCCTTGCAGTGGTGGGTACAGAGGGTGCAGTACACCTTCGCTTGGGGCTACATTTAGGAGGATATCCTGGCCAATCACGAACAAGGAGGGAAGCTTTCAAGTCATTCTTGTCCCAAAACAGCTAGCTCCATTTGAACTAAGTGGGAACACCCATGAACTGGGATTAACTTCAATGGCATTTTGAGGGCTTAGTGAAGGGGTTGGCAACCTTTAAAAACTGTGGGCTGAACTGGCCAAGTTCAGGTCAGAAGCAGGCTGGTGGAAGGAGGCAAGGGCAGGCACTAGGACTCAGCCAGTGCTGCTGCTTTTCCCTGCCATCAGCACGTGAAAAGCATTGATCACTGCCACTTTTTCTTGTACTGGTTTGGGGAAAGCGGCTGCTGAAGCCCCACATCCACGGGCCAGATATAAAGGCCAAATCCAGCCTGTGGTCCATGGATTGCCAACCCCTGGCTTACTGAATCCCCAGTGTTCCCACCTCCAGGCCTGCTCACCAGGGTTAGAGTGACATGAAGTCCAAGTTCTACAGAAGTAGATCTTGAAACTCGAGGAACTTCAAGGCATGTAGGGCTGAAGCTAAATCCCTCAGTAGCTGTACACATGTGGATCAGACCTAGGACCTCCTTTGGGCTGTAACTCTCTACAGACCGCAAACACCACATGTCATAGCAGCAACACCACGTGGACCATTAGGGACTTGTAGCAAAGTGAAAATATAGGAATCTTTCTATAATGTCTCTCACAACTGGGCCCCGCCTGAGACATTGTGAAGAAAGCCTGGAGCTTTGCTCTCCTTTTAGAAGGATACTTCAAATACACTGAATGAAAAGCAGCTCTTACATAGTTCCTTTAGAACAATACACTACAGTGAGCATTCAAGTCAAGGACTTCCCAGGGAAAGGCAAGGCTGCCTATAACATTAAGACAGACTGGTGAAATATGCAGGTTTTTTCTTCCTCTGAAGCATGGGGCATGGTCCTTTCCCTAGGATCTTCTGCGAAGATATTAACTGTCTAATTCTCTCTCCTTGTAGTGGCAGGTCATTGGCAGGGCCCTCATTTCCCCTGCTTTTAGCCATGATGTTTCAGGTACTGGCCCTTGGCGCATGCAAGGGTTTGAAGTGGTGATTATGGGGCAATTCTATTATTGACTTCAAATGCAGGGAAACAGACTCATTGGCCCAGGAGGCCCCTTCAGTCCTCCATTCTTGAGTCAAGAGATCTAGTCTCTCCTGAGCAAGCAGGTTCAGTGTCTGGATTTGCTTGGAGACTGTGAGTACTATTTTGAAATCATTCCTTGGAGGCTGCTCCCATCCAGACTTAAGCAAGAGAAATAATGCAGTGCTGATGTAAGTGTGGCTTAGTTGTTTGAGCACAGGGATGGGAATCAGAAGAGCTGGTTCCCAGACTGATGAGGAATGACCAGTATGGGAATACAGTCTATACAGCAGACCCATTGTAAGGAAGCAGGATGTCTCATTCCCCGTCCCTCCCAACCATCTCTGCCCACACAGCCAGCAGACAGATACCCCAGGCTGCTGCTCCATCCCATAATAGGTAGAGGAAGATACAAGTTAGATTTAGGGTACTTGAAATTTAAGAAAAGCCCCAATTCCCCAGAAGATCCCCTGGCCCCAGCTGCTGGGTACTTACATTCGTGATGTCTCCGAATGCTGACCTCTTCTTGGGCGCACCCTGAGGTGAGGATGGGGACCGCTTTGCTTGACTGTTCTCCTCCTAGAGAAAGGGGAAAATGAGCAAAGCAGCATGACTGAGGCAACCTAGTCAGACACCAGACATGTGCTTCTCCATCCACCCTCCCGCAGCAGCTGTGGCCCCAGGGACAGGCCACAAAGGTCCAGTATACGTCAGCCAAGTCACTGACATCGTGGTTGGAGCCGCTCTGCCTGTGACATTCCTCTGGCCACCTCAGAATACCTCCATGAAGTAAGGCAGTGCCATTATGTCCTATTTTACAGGTGGGGAGCAGAGAACAGTACAGGCCATGTAATTTGCTCCAAGTTCACTTGGGGAGTTTGTTGAAGAGCTGGTAGTAATCCGGGTCCAGCTAAGAAGGACTATCTTTCCTTCTGGCCTCCCCACATCTAGTGACTGGGTCCCACCTTTACATGCGCTGGAGGTTCCCTCACTACTCAGTGTGGACATATGAGTGTGTCTGCAGGGGCTGTGCATACAGCTGGAGAGAGAGGGAACTGCTATCCCAGAGACTCACCTTCTCAGATCTGCCATTCTCCACCGCTGGTGCAGCTTTGCCAGGCCGGGGCTGTTTACTGCCTACAGTCTTGGTACTGCGTGGCATTGGCATCTTTTCTCTTTGCCTCTGAGCACAGCTAGACAGAGAAACAAGAGATGCTACCAGAAGACTACAGATTGCAAGGAACAATACAAAAAAGGTCTGGCCCTCCCCAAGCAGTAAGTTATCTTGTCTCCCCCTTACAGATGGGCAAACTGAGGGGCAGGAAGGCAATGTGACTACCCAGGGGCACCCAAAAAGCTGGGTTTTGCCTCTAGTCAAAATCCCACTGGTCTGGGACAGAGCAGT
>NW_005842134.1:827022-830256 GCF_000455745.1 Alligator sinensis | reverse complement strand
CAGTGTCTCAGTCTCATCTTGGATGAGACCCTTAAGAATATGCATCCTTTTCACTGTTTTCACAGACACCAAGCACAGCCCTTTGGGATAAAGCAGGTGCAGCTTTAGCAACAGGCCCTGGAGTTATGTGGGGGACACTGAGCCAGGTCCTTTGGAGGCATCCCACATTAACCCCCTACCCAGTCTCACCTAGCCCCACCCCTGCCATACTAAATGGGCAATGGGACATGGTAATTATGGTAGGGTGAGGGGTCCCCTCCTAAGCAGGTTGGGCAGACACTCATCTGGGATGGTGTAGCCAGGGATGATCCTGCTTTGAGCAGGGGGCTCAACTAGATAATCTTGTGGGGTCCCTTCCAGCCCTACTTGCCTATGATCCTAAGCGCCACAGCAGTAGATGGGTCACTGGTCCAGAAAGACAAGGACAGAGACGGACAGAGGCAAAGTGCTACGGAAGCACACTGCACATGAAAAGGTCCACGGAAGAGATGGAGAAGAACCACCAAAACGGGTCGGGACAACGCAAGATGGGGAGTCGGTGGCATTCAAAGGGTTACAAGTGGTTCTTGCTGACCCTAACGCGATGGCATATGGAAGCCTGGCAAAGGCTGGGGGGCAGGGGGAGGTAGGGGCTTTTGTGGTAGTGGTGAGGGAAAGCAAGCAGGTTCCAGCACTGGAGAGGCAGGTTAGGATGCCTGGAGGATGGTTTAATTCTCGCCGGTGGGAGGAGGAAGAGGCTCCGCTTTTCAGCAGCAGCTTGCAAGCAGATGTACTGCACAGGGTTCAGCATGCTCTGGAGGTGGTGATCACAGAGTGGGAGGTAACAGGTGAGGCAAATATTCCAGGCCACTTCTCAGCCTGGCCATCTGGCTGCTCAGGGACAATGGGAAAAGGGCACCAGCAATCAAGCATCGAGAAGCTTCCCAGGAAAAGGCTGCGCTTTTACAGCAGCTCTACCCCCTGATCATGAAGACATGGTGCTTGACCACAATTCAGTCCACATCTTCCATTATGCCTCCCTTCATCCAATATAGGAGATCTCCCAAGATCAGTTCCTTGCCATTGTAAGAGACTATATCAGATGACCCCTTCAGTAAGGGTATGATTATGACTAAGCACCAGGTTCACTGGTGGAAGAGAAGCTGCAAGCAGGGGAAATGGACACTCCAGATGGAAAAGCCAAAATCAGTCCAGCAAAGGGGGCTGCTCAAAGGCAGGTACAGAGAGGAGCAGCGTGTGCCAGGTAGCCAAACCATGCCTAGCACACTGAGAGCCTTATTTGTTCAGTATCTCTGATGGTGCCAATCTCAACACATGGCTGCAGTTCTGGAGAACAAAACACAACAGAGGATTTTAATGACTGATGACGGCAGAGACAGCTCACCCCCAGAGGAGCTGAAAAGCCTCTTGTCCAAAGCAAAAGCTGATATGCATTGCCAAGGGCAGAATGCAGCCTGCCAGGACTTTAGGGTCAATTTCCATACATGCTTCTACCGACAATTGCACTGGGCCATCTATAGCTCAGGTCTTGCCCAGCTTTTGATAGAGAAATCTGGGCTCTTGCAACTTCCACTCACTCCTGGAATCACTGTTATAACACAACTTTAAAAAAAAAAAAAACCCAATCCTTCCCCTTCCAGCCCAGCACAGCTGTTTTTGGAGAACATGTTCTGAAACACTCCCCTCACTTCTCACTTTAATCCATAGATCTCTAAAAGGAGGAGGAAACATCATTACCCACTTCTTAAAGGTGGGGGCAACAGAGGTCTAGGAAGGTGAAGTGGCTTGCCCAAGGTCACCAAGAAATCCAGTGGCAGAGCTGGGCTGAACTCTGGCCAGTCCTAGCCCAGGGTTCTTACCTGCTGGAACAGGCTGCCATGAGAGTCTGCACAATAAAAGGGAACCCTACAAATGGTCTCTGTGGATTTGGTGCTCAACTGTCAGCCCAGAAGAGCAAAGCTTGTCTTACTGCAGGATAGTAGAGCCTGGGCAGCTGCACCTAAACCTGACCCAGATGGGACTATTACCCTAGAGGGCAGGGAGTTCAGTCTCTACAGCTTCCTTAGCTTTTGGCCTATTGTGTCATGTGCCACTGAGAGACAACCCACCTACACCCCCAGCTCCTAGGGACTGGAGAGAGACACTCCCCACCATACACATCACTGGTGCCAAGACAGTTTTGTTACCATAGATCAGTGATGCTTAGTCAGGGTGTCATGGCACTGTTCAATGTGATGTTAGCACCGTTAGGTGTGCAACCCTAATTCACAGGATAAACCCAGGGATTTAAAAGGAAAAGCCATGGTGTCAAAAACATTCTGACCTGCTGTCGGCTTCCCGAGTTCTCTGCATTTTTCTCTAGTCAAAAACTGAGTGAAAATTAAGAGCTGGCATTTTTCAAGGGATGCCTTGAGGCTAGAAGGTTGAGGACCACTGCCATCGATCCAGCTGCATCACAAACACCTCTAATGATACCATCACCACAACAGCATTGGTCTGCAGCGCTCGATTCGAACAAGCAGTTAAGCAGCAAAAGGCCCTGGAGCCCATGGCCAATTCCCCAGCTCTTGTACATCGGTGCGTTTAATGTGAAAGCAGCACATCGGACCCTCCTGAGCTAATAGTGACAACCTATGTGGCTGCGCCTCAACACTGCCAGGGCCCTCAGTAGGCTAATGCATTCACAGCCAAATTGCTGCAACCACTAAAAATCACCAGAGCGATGTCAGGAAGCAACAGGGACTTCTGTCCTTTGAAGGAGTTGGGGGATGGACAACTAGAAAGACCCACTTTTCTGTAGCACCAAACAGACCTGCGGCTCCCCGCCACGCTCCTGGGGCCCTTTGGGGCTGCTCAGCCAGGCTCATGCCTGCCCGAGCTCCTCGGCCAGGGTGAGACAGAGCAGGGGTGAGCATCCGCTTCCTAGGCCCTTCCCACCCGGCTCAGACGCCGGGGTTCCCGCAGGCTGGACGGAGCTGCCGTTGCCCCCGAGGGACCAATGCAAACCCAGACCCGGGGTCCCGAGCTGCTGCTGCTGCTGCTTGGGGAGAGGTGCAGACAAGGCCGCCCGGACCGGCACAGCGCCCGCAGCTCCACTGTAAGCAAGAGCCGTCCGCGGGAGAGGAAGCCACCGCCGCCCTTGCCGTCCGGCCATGGTGCGGCGCCCCGCGGCTTGCTCCCCAGCACCAGGAGACGAAGGGACCAGGCCCGGCTGCGCCTTCCCCTGCAGTGGCT
>NW_005842134.1:819094-826838 GCF_000455745.1 Alligator sinensis | reverse complement strand
GGGCGGCCCCGCGCTCACCTGCCCGCTCCGGCCACGGCCCCGGCCCCGAGCTCAGCTCCGCTCCGCTCGGCACCCGCTGCACCCTGCGATTTTGAAAACTGCGGCCCCAGCAGCCGGCGGCCTCTGATTGGCCACGCGGCAGCCAATCAGAAAGCCGGGAAGAATGCGGTTGCTACGGGTGGTTCTTAGGGATTTTAAAAATCGGCTCCCTCCGCCAATGGGGAGGCGGAAGGAGGCGGGTCTTTCCTAGCCTTTGCTCTGATTGGCTGCAGGTCCGCGGCTTAGTTTAAATTAGTGTTAAAGGGCCAAGCGTCCGTGAGACTCTTCGCAGGGACGTGATGGAGCGTTGCTGACCCGGGGGAGGCGCCTCTGGCGCTGGGTGGAGGCCTGAGAACTCACTGCACGTGTGCCCAGGCCCCTCGGCCCTGCGCGAGTCTCCGCGGCCTTTCAGCCAGGAGAGCCCACGGCTGCCGGGCCCTGTGGGCACCCCCCAGGGTAAGACCGGCCCTGCCAGGCTCTTGTGTCCCTGCGCAGTCGCAGCGCCCGGCCACGCACGTGGGGCCAGGACCCCCGCCACACTCCCGGGACAGCTGCCCCCAAACCGGCTGCTGCTGCGCGGTGTCAGGCACCAGCTGTAGCTGGTGGGCGCTTTGCAGAGCAGGACGGTCATTTGCACCGCGTGGGGATTGCTGGCCAGGCTTCAGTTATTGCACAGGTCACCAGTCAATTGTGTAGTAAGTACATGGCACACGTGGCGGGTCTCAATTTACTGTGCGATTCACGTACAGTAAATTGCTGCAATATGTGTAATGCGTAGAGACATGTTTTTCACCTACGTGTCTGGCAGGTGACGACAACTATCTGCTGGATGGGATCACAAGTTATTTACTAAATGGCCTGCCATCCATTGGTGCACATTTCTCTCCTCCCTATACATTGTCTGTGCGCCTCCTTTCCTAGCACCTGATGAAGTGAGCTTCAGCCCACAAAGGCTTGCGATACACACACACACACATCACTATAATCATATATACATTTGTGTGTGTGCATGTCTGTATATATGTAGACACACACATACACATCTATCTTGGTTAGTTTCTAACTTACTCTGCCTTCTACCTGCCCCACCCAAGCCTCTGACAGCTCCTCCATGGGTTTGACACATCAGGCTCTTCCTGACATGCTGGATGCTCCTAATATCACCAGGTAGAGTAATGGTGATTAACTATGGTGAGAAACCCTCATTATCACTTCAGAAAGCCAGTGCAGCACAGCAGAGCTCCCACCACCTGCCCTCATGCCCCAGGAGCAGCTCTGGGCTTCTGAACCTGAGCTGTCCCTTTGGAGCTGCTATGGGGCAGCCCCCTCTGGCTGTCTGCTGCCTCACAGCAAGGCGGGGGGGCTTGCAGCTCTGGGGAGTTCACAGACCCTTTGCTGCCTTGCTGTTAGGACCCCACACCAAGCAGGACTTGAAGGAGCTCCAGCTGGCACCCCCTTTCCCACAGCCACCACGCACAGGTCAGGACACAAGAAGAAACAGACTCCATAACCAGCTACAGTGAATTCTCTGTCTAGCCCTGATCAGAGAAGCCCCAGGGGCTGGCTCCACTGTCTTGATGCCTGCTGGTGACTTGCTTGACCTTGCTTCAACGGCAGCATGGTGCTGGGGCAGCTAACTCTGTACCAGGCAAAGGGGCATCCTGCACTGTAGTTGTTCCTGGACTAAGGTGGCTTTGCATGGTCTTAGGTCTCTATGCATCCTTTTCTGAGTCCTTTCTCATGTGAATTAGGATATGGGGTGGGGACCTTGCTCTTCTGGGAGTCTAAGCCCCTTTCTTTTACCTCCCAGCATTAGCAGGGCTCTGGGGGTACTCTGTCTCCTTGCAGCACCAAGCACCCTAGAGGCTGAATACAGACATGTACTGTGCATCAAATAAAGGTTACAAACACTAATGGTAGAGAGGGGCCAGAGAAGGAACAGTTCACATCTCATAGCTATGAGTGTAGACCCTGTTCATCTCCACCAGCTCCAAAGGACTGTAGCCAAATGTAGGCCTCTTATTCAGCCTAAGTCCTTTGCTTTAATGAAAACCTGTACTCTGCTTTTTAAACTTAAAAACTCAACCAAAAAATCTTAACTTCTCTTAAGCCTTGGGAACATCTCAGTGTCTTAAGAACATCTCAGTGAGATGAACTGGCCACTTTGCACCTACAACCCCTCATTTATCTCGTACTACTGCTGAAGCTGCTCAGGGCTCTGACATGTTTCATAATGCATAACTGAATTCAGCCCCTGATGTTAATTGAAGACAGCTTGTGCATGTATTTCCATGTCCTGGTCCTTTCACTTGTTTTTCTAATCATGAGTATGTGTTTGGTGGAGGAGTGGCATGGAAGGAGGGGTGTGGGAGGAGGGGCATGGTCTCACTGTAGAAATCAAATCATTCTGGGATCATAAGACTCATGGAAATGACACTGATGCCTTGCCTTTCTGAATACAGATCCTTCCTCTACACCCCATGCCAGCCAGGACAGGAGAAGGAAGTGCTCCCAGGCCTTCCCAGATGGTGAGGATTGGCATCATGGGAATTCATATGGGAACTAACAAACTTTTTTTTTTTTGCGAAAAAAAAAAAATATAGGTAGACAGACAGTAGGGCTGTGCAACGCTTTGGGTGGTGATTCAGTTTGGAGATTTGGCCCGCTTCGGCAGCTGAATCTTCAAATCCGAATCGAATCAGGAGACCAATAAAAAGGTCTGAATCAATTCGAAGCTCTATGAATCGTTTTGGAAAAGATTCAGAGAGCTTTGGAGATTTGGGCAGTCGCTGCTGCAGGGAGCTGGACCTGGACTCCATGCGGGTAAGTAGGGAGCGGGGGAAGGGGGTCTGGAGGAGGGGGAAGGGGACCATGGGGGGACCCTGCCAGGCCCCTGTTGTGTCTTATTGCGTTTTCCTTGTACTGTCCCTTTAAGGCCAAAGCCCTCCTGTCCAGCACTGCAGGGTTCAGCTGTTTTGTGGCAGTTCTGCAGCACTGGGACCCCCTGTTCTCTGCCATGTGGAGCCAGGGGCATCCTTGGTTCCTCTCCCTCCACAGGACTGGACTGAGTCAAGTCAGAGGCAGAGCAGGTATAGGATCTGCATACTGATGCAACTGTTCACCTTGGATATGATTCCAGAGATTTGTAATAATAAATATCAGTTAGTTCAACACAGCAGTGTCCAGAGTGTTGTTGCTGAACTCACAACATATCATCTGGCAACGAGGATGGGATCCTTTGCTGAGAAGACGCCCCTAGATTGTGGGACACCGTGCTCAGACCAGGCTGTGTTTTGCGATCAGAGGGAAGGTTATTTTCTTCTTCTTTTCTCTCTAATACGGCTGATGTTAGTTAAAATGGCCACATTGGGTCACATAGAAGAATTTGATGTGAGCCAGCCAGCTTCTTGGGACTCTTATGGTGAGGGGCTATCCTATTACCTAGAAGCCAGCAAAGTGGAAAACCCAGCACAGAAGCGTGTGATCCTCCTGACAGTCTGTGGTGCCAAAACATTTGCCATTGTTCGCTCCCTCACAACTTCTGCTTTACCAAACACTAAGTCTTATGCTGAACTAAATGCCCTGCTAAAGGCACATTTTTGCCCATGGCTATCTGTTACCCTGCAGAGATTTTATTTTTTTAAATGGAACCAAAAGGCCAATGAAGGCATAGCAAATTACCTGGCTGAGCTCTGTTGTCTTGCCAAATTTTGTGAGTTGGGGATCTCCTGGATGGCCTGCTTTGCGACCATCTTATCTGTGGGGTTCAAGATGAAGCAATCCAACCTCGTCTGCTCTCTGAACCAAAATTGGCCTTGGCTACTGCACAAGAAAAAGCCTTGGCAGTTGAAGCAACATCCCATGATGTGAGAGAAATTCACCAGGTGTTCTCCAGCAATGTCCACTTACTCCAAAAAGGTCATGAATCAGATCATCACCAGCAAATTCAGCGGATTATACCCTCACCAACAGCGCCACGTAAGCCAATTAGTCCACAGACATGTTTGAGTTGTGGTGGCCAACACAGACGAAGGGAGTGCAGGTTTAGGAACGCGGAGTGCCATGCCTGCAAGGAGAAGGGCCACATAGAGAGGGTTTGCCGCTCAAAGGCCAGTTCCAGGAGACAAAGACTGTGGCAAATGTATTCACTCCCAGTGTACTCACAGATTAGAGTCCTTCCCAGAATGTGAGGTACAAAAACCATATTTGATTCAAAATGTTGGTGTTGTCGAAACTCAAGGTTCTGAGATGATTGCAACTGTAGTAATAAATGAAAAGAAGTGCAAAATGAAAGTGGACTCGGGTTCGGGAGTATCCCTCATAGATGAAAACACATTCTTCCAGTTGTTTCGGCACCCTCTCCCCAAGTTAGTGAAACTGAGTGTCACCTGTGTGACTACAATGGACAGATTGTGGAAACTTTGGGTAGCTGCAGTGACAATGTCCAGTACGGATCTGTTAGACAGCATCTACCCCTCATTGTCACTAAGGGTTCCTGTAAAAGTCTTCTGAGGAGAAATTGGTTCTCACCATTGGGAGTCAGTATTCAAGGCGTATACAGTCTCTGCACAGAAAGTCTGGAAAGGCTTGCAAGGGAGTTTCCCCAGGTATTCTCCAAGGAATTAGAAACTTACTCTGGTCCACCTGTGACGTTCCAAATGGATCCTGTGATAGCCCCTATCTGTATGAAGGTTTGGAATATACCTTTCGCACTGCGGCCAAAGCTTAATGCAGAATTTGATCGGCTTATCGCACAAGGGGTCCTCGAGTCAATTGTACATACAAGCTGGCCCACACCAGTTGTTCCTGTTTTAAAACCTAACGGCAGTGTTCGCATCTGTGGGGATTACACGTGCACTGTTAATAAAGCACTTAAGCATGATCCGCACTCAGTGCCTGCCATTAACCAGTTACTATCTGTTTTTGCAGGAGGGAAGGTTTTTCCCAAACTGGACCTCACTCAAGCCTATCAGCAATTGATAGCGGATGACAAGGCTGCTGAGGCCCAAACAATAATTACACACCGGGGAGTATCCCGTGTCAGGCGCCTCCAGTTTGGAATTTCTGTGGCACCAGGAATTTTCCAGCGGTTCATGGAGAAAATGCTAGCAGGAATTACCGGGGTTGTTCCATACTTTGATAATGTGTTTATCATGGGGCTATCTAGAGAGAAACTCACCGAGAGACTCAGAGAAGTTTTACAGAGATTCGATAAAGCAGGTATCAGAGTAAAAAGAGAGAAATGTCAACTGGGAGTTCTCAGTATCAACTTTCTGGGATATCAAATTGATGCCTCTGGCATTCACCCAGCTGAAGACAAGGTAAAAGCAATACATGATGCCCCTATACCAAAATGTAGACAGGTTCTTCAAGCATTCTTAGGACTTCTCAACTTTTATCACATCTTGAAAGACAAAGCGACCATAGCAGAGCCCCTTCATTACTTACTGGATAAAGGAACTCAGTGGAAGTGGATTTGCCAGCACAACAAAGCCTTCCAGGGCATCAAGAAGTTGCTGACATCAGATTCTGTCCTTTTCACTATGATGAGCAGAAGCCACTGTCCATTACTTGTGATGCCTCACTGTTTGGCGTTGGCGCTGTCCTCAGTCACACGTTGCCTGATGGCATGGATGTATGTACCTGTTGCTTTTTACTCAAGAACAATGACTTCAACTGAGAGGAATTATGCACAGATTGATAAAAAAGCATTGGCAATCATTGCAGGAGTTTAAAAAAATTCACAATTACATTTATGGCCGCAAATTCAAAATCTGAACAGCCCACAAACACCTTCTTGGAATTTTTACTACAGTCATACCAACTCCTCCTATTTTGTCTCCTCGTATGCAATGCTGGAGCATCATGCTAAACGCATGTGACTATACACGTGTATAAACCTGGGAAAACGATTGCAAATGCTAATGCACTGAGCTGCCTACCACTACAAATACCTGATTGTGTTACCCCTCCACCAGTGGAAGTTCTCATGCTGGAATCCATGTCAGAAGACCCTCTCCAGGCTGATCAGATTGCAAGGATGACTGCAAAAAACCCTATCCTTGCCCATGTCCTCAACTGGGTGTGGAGGGGCTGGCCTGCAGACAAATTGGCTGAGGAATTCAGTCCACTTTCATCATGTCACTATGAGCTGTCTGCACACAAGGGGTGTCTCATGTGGGGAAATTGTGTCATAATTCTAAAAGCAGGATGCCAAATCATATTGACAACACTGCATGCAGCACACCCAGGCATTGTGAGGATGAAAGCACTGGCTAGAAGTTATGTTTGGTAGCCAGGTATGGACAATGACGTAGAAAGTGTTGTGAGGGAGTGCAGTATTTGTCAAGCAACCCATCATAATATACTGAAGGCACCAGTATTCTCTTGGGAAATGACAAAGGAACCCTGGTCATGCATCCACATTGCTTTTGCTGGCCCTTTTCAAGGTAAGAATTCCTTAATTGTTGTTGACTTGTACTCAAAATGGCTTGAAGTGATTACTGTCTCAACTCTTACATCAACTGCCACTATAACAGCTCTCTGTCAGCTGTTTGCAACCCATGCGGTGCCCAACACTATCGTTTCTGATAATGGCAGTGCATTCACCTCAGCTGAGTTCCAAGGTTTTCCCAGCCACAAATTAATTTGAACTGTTACCATTGCACCTCGCAGGCCACAGGCCAATGGGCAAGCTGAGCCAATGGTGCAGACTACAAAAGATGCACTGAAAAGGACTGTTGTAGGAGATAGACTGGCCATATTTCTGTTTGCTCAACTGAAATTCCTTGACCTAAAACAGGGTCCCAGCAGAGTTTGTTATGGGGGGTCATCTCAAGACATGCCTTGACCGTGTTAACCCAGACCTTGTGAGAGACATGCAGTTTCGGAAAGAAAAGAAATTGGACTCCGCATTGGCATCTGGTACCTTACGCCTTTTTGTTCCACAAGAGACTGTGTTTGCTCAGAACTAAGGGACAGGCCCACAGCGGGTTCAGTCTAAAATTGTAAGTGTCAAAGGACCCGTATCATACAGTCTAGACTAATCACAGACAAGTTTGGAGACATCATGTGGACCAGCTGCGTGGGCATTCTCCTACTGATACCCCTTCACCTGAGCAATCTCCAAGCACCAATCCACCACTGACAGACATGGATTCATTGGGGAAGTGCCTACCTGTTTCTATCAATGCAAACCCTTTGCCATTGCTGTCAGAAGGAAGCATCACTGTTGAGTCTCCAGATAGGCTGACAGGGCCATCATCTGCTGACCCCCTCACTGAGTCAGGCTCTACGAGAAGACCACAGCAAAAGTGGAGTCCTCCCAAATAGTTGGCTGAATATTCTGTCTAGGGCAGGCTTGTCCAACATACGGCCCGTAGGCTGCTATGCAGCCTGCCAAGCCATTTTTTGTGGCCTGAGGTCCCTCGCTCAGGACAGGCAGGCAGAGGAGGGGAGGGCCAGGTGCTGCTCTCCTGCCGCGGCAGCTGCCTGCACCCTCCTGGGGGCCATTTGCCTTCACCGCAGGGAAGCGCGGAGGAGCGGAGTGGCCTGTGTTCCCCCGAGGCCGTCCCCTGCCGGGAGCCACCATGGGCAGACCAGGCCGGAGACCCTGGCAGGCTGGGAACTGGCTTCGCTCCCGCAGTTCCGCTGTCCCCCGTCTCACGCGTTGGCTGGGCGCCCGCCCTGCCTGCCCAAGCACTGC
>NW_005842134.1:803983-818622 GCF_000455745.1 Alligator sinensis | reverse complement strand
AGTTTTGTGGCAGTTTTGCAGCACTGGGACTCCCTGTTCTCTGCCATGAGGAAGCAGGGGCATCCTTGGTTCCTCTCCCTCCACAGGATTGGACTGTGTCAAGTCAGAGGCAGAACAGGTGTAGGATCTGCATACATTTACTGATGCAGCTATTAAGATCCACCGGGATATGATTCCAGAGAGTTATAATAGTAAATAACGGTTAGTTCAACACAGCAGTGTCTAGAGTTTTGTTGCTGAACTCACAACATATCAGCCCCATCCCCTGCCTGCTCCCCCAGCTCTCCCAAGTGCCCCCTGACCCCCGCCCGCTCTCCCAGCCTCCCACCTCATGGCTGCCCTGCCTGGCCCAGCTCCAGGCTCTTTAAAAACAACAAACAAAGCCCCGAGTTCACCAGCTGTTGCAGGGGCCTTGGGGCTTCTGGGAGTTTGTGGAAGAGCCCCCCCACATGGCGCGAGGCAGCAGGCATCGCCCCCCGCCTGGCAGCAGCCAGTGAGTGCCGGGCTTTTTTTTTTTAAAGAGCTGGGAGCTGAAGCCAGGTGGGGCAGCCATTGAGGAGGCTGGGAGAGCGGGCGGGGGAGGGGGCTGATTCAGAGATTCAGCCAATTTGGCAGCGGCTGAATCGATTCGGGACAGTGATTCAAATCACTGAATTGAATCGCTGTCTGCTGAATTGGCCAAATCTGAATCCTAAGCGAATACTAGCTGCTTCGCACAGGCTAGATAGATAGATAGATATGCTACAACCGTACCAGTATTCAAGCATGTACACAGTTACAGAATCACATACCCATTACATACATGCACCGGTTCTCCTGTGTACCCATTACAAATCTCACACCTGTGCACTCATCCTCATTCCCTTTACTATTACAGTTATGCTGTTCCTCTGTTCCTTCTCTTAGTTTTTATATCACTGTCATTGTCTCCATCATCACTGTTGTTGTCCTTGTTGTCACTGTCACTCCATTCACTTTCTTCTTCGCTGTCCTCATTTTTTTCCTCATTGTCATTGCTCTCTTCCCCTAGGGTCCTTGAACAGTCCTTGAACAGTCTGTGCCAGTGGTACCTCTGCCAGGTGATCTTTGCCGTCCTCTCCTACTATCTTCTGGTAGTAGTTCTACAGCTTGCTCAGTCGTTTTAAACATAGTCCTTGACTGAGAGCTTTGTGTGCCAGTACATCAGGAGGTGCCACAGGGCACTCCTGATGGAGAAAACAAACTGACTGAAGCAGGCTGACAGGGTCCTCTGTTGTTTGGTCAAGTGCTTGTACAGCACCACCTCTTTGGTGATAGTCCTGACTCCTGTCACCATGCAATGGAGTTAGTTTACCTTCTTCTACACCTCTTTGAGTGGATACAAGAGTAGACAAGCCCTGAAAGATGCTTGGGTAGTCTCACTTCCTGGATTCCCTACTAGCGAGACAAACACAGGCTACACAAACTACAAACGTCACAAGCACAGTTTTGGGATTTGTGCAGCCTTGGCAAGCCCCAGGGAAAATGTTTGGGCCTTTAATTATGCCATTTTCACCTTTTCATGTCTTCCTATAAAAAAACATCTAAATCATTAAAAGGAAATTCTAGATGGAAACTTTTCTGAATGGGCATTTTCCCTTGGAGTTATGTTTTGCCTCCTGGCATCCTGATACACACACACACACACACACACACACACACACACACAATTTCATTTGACTGGAATTTAGAATCATGGTAAGAAGAGGAAATTTTTGTATACTTACAACAGGAGCACACATTGGAATGACAATGCAGAAAGTTTCATTGGCAGCTTCATCCCCCAGGTTGTGGAGCTCATGGCAGCAGGTAAACAACCATTCCAGAACTTCACCATGCACTGCACCCTGGATACCGGTTAAGAATTATCATGATACATCTTTGAAAATGCAATCTCTGATTAACTGAATTTGATCACATGGGTGAAGATGAGTTCATAGGCAAATGGATATTTGGAAAAGGGGTAGGCATACAGAGGATTAAAAGGAAACTGATGGACGTGGTGGGGGTGAACTGAAATCACTAGGTAGGTAAATGACTGATAGTTAGAGATGTATGCATGAATAAATGAATGAAGGAGTAGTTGAAAGAGAGGTGTGGATACATCTCATGTGATAGATAATGGGCCTGAAGTACAGCTTAACATCTAACTTCCTAGACTAATTCTGTGTGTGTGTGTGTGTGTGTGTGTGTGAGGGAGATGGCAGAAGATAAAGAATCTCTCTAGACAGTATCACCTCTAAGCTGCTTAATGAGGATTCCTGCTTTTTGCAAAATGGTATTAAATGGAAGTTAAGCAAGGGCGCATCATCACTCTAACACTATTCTCGATATTCCTTACTGCAATGCTACATCTGACCATTAACAAACTTTCCAGTCAGAGTGGAGCTAAACTACTGAATGGATGGTAGGCTGTTTAATGTCAGCCAACTCCAAGCCAAAACCAAGACCACTCCAACCTCCATCATTGAGTTCCAGTACACTGATGATGCTGTAGTGTGTGCTCACTTGGAAGCAGACCTTCAGGCAATCATCAACATCTTTAACAAGGCATACAAGAAAATGGGACTGATGCTTAACATTCAGAAGGATAAGGTCCTCCATCAACAAGCTCTTAATGAGCAGGCCTTACTGGACCTGGTATTGGCAACGGGGGATGACATGGTAGGGGACCTACAGATCAGTGGTCACCTGGGGTGACCACCAAATAATAAAATTCACCATAAGATGTAGAGTGGGAAAGGTAGTAGGGTGGAAGTGCTAGACTGTAGGAAGGCTGACTTCAGCAAGCTCAGGCATTTAGTCAAAGATGCGTTGCACACTAAGAGATTTGGCGAGATGGGAGCCCAGGAAGGGTGGCTGTGCCTTAAGGAAGCAATCCTTCGGGCACAGAGGGAGACGATCCCGATGTGGGGGGAAAGGGGCCAAGAGGCTTCCTTGGCTGACCAGAGAAGTCCAGAGCATCCTAAGGGCAAAAAGGGATGCATATAAGCAGTGGAAACAGAGAGAAATTACTAAAGAAGAGTATGCCTCCTCAGCTCGCAGTTGTAGGGAGGCAGTTAGAAAGGCCAAAGCTACCATGGAGCTGAGGATGGCATCCCAAGTTAAGGATAACAAAAAATTGTTTTTCAGATATATAGGGAGTAAAAGGAAGGCCCAGGGCAGTATAGGACCACTAGTGAATGGGCAAAAGCAATTGGTGACAGACAGGGGGGACAAGGCTGAACTCCTCAATGAGTTCTTTGCCTCAGTGTTTCTAAATGGAGGAAGAGTCTGCTGCAAGGATCTCAGCAATCTGAAACCATACAATGGCAACAGAAGATGGAAAAGCAAGAGTGACAGGAACAGCATGTTGCGGACCAAATCAAGAATCCAGAGCCACCCACCCTTCATGGAAACGTGTTCCCAGGTTGCAGCAGAGTCTGTGATCTTAGACTGGTCTTGTCAGCCATCTTCAGACCCACAAAAAAGACAATAATGGAAGACAATCATCCTCCACTGTGAGGGACTGCCAAAGATTGAATAAGCATTTCCTTTTTTAGGGTGAGATTATAAAGCTGATGAATTCTGAATAGTTTTTTGTTTAATAAAAGAAATACTGAGCTACATCCAGCATACATTTTTGCAGCTCTGCTGTTCTGCCAGCTCATCTCAAGGAATGAAGGGCTCAGAGGGAGCCAGTTCTGAATATAATTCAAGGAAAATAGCTTTTAAAAATCAGTGGGATAATTTGTAGTAATAAAAGAGCTGCAGCTTATCTGAAAAGCAGCAACTTTGACTAGAAACCCCAGGAGCATATACATGGGGAAACTGGAAGGAGTACTGGCTGTTGTATTAATGATGGGGAATTGTTCTGAGATCCTGAAGTAACCTAATGTTGGCATAATTTCCCTGTGGGAGGCCTTTGGTGCTTGCAGTGATGCTGTGATAGCATGTGCTGTCTCCAGGCCTGGGTCCTGGATAGATGTAGGCTCAGGTCAATAGGAAATCAAATCACATATCCTTTGCTGTGTTCCAGAGCTGATTAAACAAAAAAAAAGGGTTCAGTCCGTAATACCATGCAGATACAGGCTACAAGCCCCTAATAGACAGGGGTGCCAGCTTCCCACACCTTCGCTCAGGAGTCACACCTACTGGAGCTTCCAAATTAATGTTCTCCAGATCAGTGCTACAACTAGCAGCTCCGTAGTCACTGCCTGTTGATTCTGGATTTAGCATTGCATGTTCAGTATCATCTGGGAGAAAAGAAGAGTGTATTAACTAATTCATTACTGGTACCAGTAAGTTTAACCTAGTGATGGGCCTGAACCTGAACTCAGGGTCCAAAAGCTTCAGGGTGTGTGTACTGGAATAGTTATAAAATCTGGACTTGGAAACAAGCCATATATACCTGTCAGTACCCAAAGCTGAATAGCCATCAACATGAAGAGATTCCAACTGAAGTGTCCCTATTGATTTTTGTATAGATTTTACTTTTAAGATATCAACCTGCGTGAGCCCTGTATCCATGTCCGTGAAGTCTCTCTAGTGCTCTTTCCACCAGCATGTGCCTCAGTCACTCACATAACTGTGATGCTGTAGAAATGCAAAGGGAAAACATTGGTTATTAATGATCACTCAGATCCTTACGAAGTTAGATTTCCTGGTTCCCATTCTCAACAGTTTCAGGGAACTCCAAGGAAAACACAATTAAAGGAAATGGGGGCAACATGCTGCAGCATTTCCCAAAAGAGGAACCCCATAACATGTACAGAAATAACACACGCCAACAGTGCAATGAGTAGAACAACAGCTTGTGGCATAAGATGGCACAGGTATCTCTGACAGAGCTCAAGGAGGGCAGAACTCCAGAGGCAGGACCTTTACTCCATTTTCTCAAGATTATACTCAACACAATGAGTCATTTGATTCCTCTCCTCCTGGGACCTATGGACTATCCCTTCCCCAGAGGTCTTCCTTAAAGATGAAGAATGGTCTTGCTGCTTTTCCTCGTCTACAAAATGGAGCCAATCCTTCCCTCACCAAAACGTTCTGATGAATTCATATTATGTACCTGTTCTGACCATGCTGTGGAAGATGCTGTGTGGGAAATTACAGTTTTAGTGACTGTTTAGCAATCTTAATATACAGCAATGACTTTATTAGATTCTGCTACAAAACACCCAAATCAGGCTGTTTGCATGATCCCTAGTTCTGTGGCACTAGGGTGATATTTCCTGCCCTTTCAGGCTCTCTACTGATGCCATGGGCAATTCCAGGGCCTGCTGTTGGAGGAGTGGGGTGGGTTAAACTTTGGATGATCTTGGGAATGGCAGGCTGAGGCTGGGGCAGATGTTCAGGCAAAAGGGATGCTTTTGGGCAATGAAGTGTGTCAGACAGTAAACGGTGAGTTTTGAAGACTGAGCTTCTGCAGCGCTCCCTCGAATGGTCTTCCTGTTCAGCTTCTGCGTTGCATGCTGTCAAGTACTTGCAACGAACCGCTAGGAGGAGCTGAAAAGCTGGGCTGAAAATTCTGCTCATCTGGAAACCAGTCACTGCAGGATTTTTAAATCCATCTGGAAAAGTCTATCTACCCTGCAATTCCCCTTGCTAAGAAACAGACAGCTTTATATATACTATATACTCAGTCCCTGTCCTCTGGTTCCTTTAAAATCAAGTTATTCACAGTCACTCTGAATCAGAGATATATGTTAATGGCATATGCATGTAAGCTAACATTTTCAGTGGGTACATAAATCCTATAGGTCCTTTGCAAGCTCCATACCCTGCTGGGTATTTGTATGCCATTGCTAAATTTCATCCCAGCACTTAGAAATCAGTTGGCCTATCCTGGCCATGACTTCAAGTTTCTCCCCGTGAAGTGAACAATCAGTTGAACAAAAGCCAGAATATCAGGCAGCTAGAACACAAAAGGATTTTAGACAGTGCGTGACTTTTGAGATCTCTTTCTCAGGCAAGAAACAGATGCTTGAACAATGACATATTGGTTGTATCCTAGAAACCACACCATCGCTTCAAGATAAAAATTCAGAATGAACTGAGATTAGGGTTCCAGAGCTCTTTCTAGTTATTCTAATTGGTGGATTTCAAGAGAAATTGGAAGGCAGTTGAATCATTAAGGGCAGGTGTGGGGTGGAATTCTGTTTCTCTTTGTGTATCTAAATGGCAACTCGTTAGTCACGTAAGTGCCAAAAATGGCACTTATGCACAGAGAGTAATTTTGTGGTGTGGATGCATAATAGGAGGAGCATGGGCAGCAGGCTACACGCCAGCTGCATGCATATGAAACTACATACACACACCCACTGAGGACCTGTACTGGTTTCCAAACAATGTAGATAGCCAGAAACCCATGACTAGCAAGTGTTAGATTAAGGAAGACAGGCCTGGTTAAAACCCAAAGTGTGGCCTAATTGTTGGACACTCAGACAGCTTTAGGCTTCTTCTGTGGAAAGGGTTCTAGAACCTGGGTCTCTGGCCTCTGCAGTAAGTGCTCTAGGCACTCAGTTATTGTGGCTGAAATATGAGAGGAACCTTGCCCTCCTCCTCCTCTTCCAGGCTGTGTGTGTATGTGTACCCAGTGCATAGCTGACACCCGCAGGCTTATATGTCCAAAGTATGACACAGAGCCAAAAATGGCCCAATAGCTAGAACAATATCATTTAGTGTGCAAAGAGAAATATAACTACATTCTTGGTGTGGAGAGACAGGAAGGGTTGGCTGTGATTTATCTTTACCTAGGAAGACAACTTTTGTTAAATATTAATATAATCCAGTGTAGAAATGCAAGGTGAAACTCTCTAGCTTTTGCTGTTCCCTTCTGTAACACCCACCTATATTTAGCTCCCAAACCAAAGTGTAAGGCAGGGAGAATGGTCAGCACAAAGTGGTTGTCCTCTGCTGTTACATAGTGCGCAGAGCAGGGCTCATAGTCAGCTGGCAAAGTTTAGAGCAGTCCGGAGGTTGCTCTAAATAGTTGACTGCATGGGCAGAGAATCAGAACGTTCTCAGCAGCTCCCTGTCAGCCCCTTTGCTATGCTCTGCATAAGCTGGATAAAGCAGGGAATCTGGCCCTTAAAGCACTTACAGTTCAACCAAATATAATTCTTAAGTAAGTGGTGTTCCCATTACTCTGACTGGTTTAATCTGTCTGGCAAATGCATAAGGGACATAGAAATCTTCATAGCAAACTCCTTAAGCATGTGAATTTTGGTGAACTTTTGAATAATTGAATAATCTATTAAGGATTTATACTTCTAGATATGTGCCAAGCCCACTGTCCCAAATGTAATAAAGAGGAGAATAAAGTAGAACCAGCTGGAATGAGAATCTATAATATGAAGAACAGAAGCAGATAAGTTAATTTTATAACTTCGGGATCCTATTTTGATTTTGGCTTATTACTAGTTAGTGGATTTAATATAAGACTTTCAAATTGCATGATTAATCTTCACAAATATATAACATAGGATGAGAAGGGTCACATTGATCAAATTGAGTTATTTATGGTTTTATACTGTTTGGTATATTTCCCCCGTGCTACAATTCTGATATAGATAATTATTTTTGTTGAGGGCTTTGTAATCATCTCTTTCTAGCTGACTTGCTGGCAACAAAGGGAGCGGAGAGGTTGGGACCTCCAGGGCTAGGTAGGGACAGTCAAAAAGTCTGAGACTGAATCGATTCAGTCTTTGCAAGTTAGTCTAAACTGCACAGATTAAATTAAAACAGAAGCGAACAGACACTTAGGAAATGGAGCCACATGCCTGCAGTGGCTCAGGCCAGAAGCCAAGGGGCACTAGAGTAGGGCTCTCTGGCTGTGTGTTCACTTCCTTTTCCTGCTGTCCCCAAGGTCTCTGGGATTTGCAGTCCATATTTATAGTAGCAGGACTCTGCAGGGTTGTTCATCACTTCCTTTTCCTGCTTCCAGGTGTCTCTGGGATTTGTAGTCTACAGTTGCAACCAGCAGTAAGTTTGAGTGGGGGAAGGGGTGTTTAAGCCCCCTCCCTAGTCCCAGAGTTCTCTGGCAGGCTTGTGGGTAATCAGAGGCGGCAGCTAGAGACTCGTTTATATATAGTTCGAAATTAAAATAAAAAAGAATTTAGAAGTTAGAGAAATTAAACCCCATATAGAATAGAATAGAATAGAATAGAATAGAATAGCTAGGGCCTGAAACAAGGATGAAGTAAATAAGAATCACATTCAGTTAATTAAAGAGCACTTTGCACACACCAAATCACTGGCCTAGTGAATGCCTCTGTGAAGTTTCTGTACCAATGTTATCTCTATTTTGTAGTTGGGGAAACCAAACCACAGTATTAGGGGCCCACAGAATAACTTACGCATAGCAATACGAAGTATAGAAAAGCCAAAGTTTTAGGAGTTTCTTGCTTATGGAAGTATTGAGAGCCCTGGATGAAGTGTACCAGCTCCCTAGAAAGGGTATGAAGGGGCTTGGGCAACACACAGTGAGATTTATAACTGCCATTTTGACCTAGCCAATAGGAAATCCTGTCCTTCCTTAGCATGCCTTAGTACACTTAGGATTCATGTCCACACTTCCTCCTCTGAAGATAAGCTCCTGTTTTTCCCCCTGAAACTGAACACAGGTCATCCCTTTTTTTCAAAACATGGCTGATGGGAAGGGTTTCCTCTTCTGTGCCTATAGTGATCACAAGACATTTCGAAAGTTTTGAAACATTTGAGTTTCGAAGCAGCCAGCAGCCAGGTGGTGGGAGACAGGGGAGAACCAGGGCTGTGCTCCCAGCGATTCCAGGCTCAGCCAGGCTGGGAGCACAGCCCTGGCTCTTCCCGCCTCGCGCGGCTGGGGTGGAAAGCTGATCACAGTGCAGGGGAAGGGAACTGAGCCCCAACTCAGTCCCCCTCCCCAGCACTGCAGTCGGGTTGGAGAATGGAACTGAGCTGGATCGCTCAGTTTCCCTCCACAGCCCTACAATCAGCTGGGCTGACTTCCCATCCCCAACCTGATCCTAGCGCTGGGGTGGGAGCTCAGCCCAGCTGGGCTGACTTCCTTTCCTCAGCCTGATCTAGCACTGGGGAGGGGAACAGTTCCCTTCCCCAGTCCCAGGCAGCAGCACTGGCTTCCCTCCCTCATCTAGCAGGCAGATCAGGGGCCCTCAGCCCCAGGAGGACTGGCACAGCCCTGGCAGCCCTCCTGGGGTTGGGCCCCAATCTGCCTGCCATATGAAAGAGACTGTTTCGAGCTTCCCCATTATAGTGAATGGGCAAAACGTTGAAACAGTGTCTAAACAGCCTCACTGTTTCAACAAAGCGAAACGGAACAGCTGTTTCAACTCAAAATGAAATTCGAAACAAAACACTGTTCCATCAAAACCTCAAAACTCTAGTCTAAATGGAACAGTGCCATTTTGCACAGCCCTAACAGTTGGGTTAAAGCATTGATTCTCAACCAGGGTGCCATAGCCCCTTGGGGTGCCACAGCCTGCCCCCGCAGCCCCCGTTAGAGGTGCCATGGGCTGTCCCCGTACAGCAACCATCTACACACAATTCATTAGATTAATCCAGACATTTCAAATAGGAATCTATAGTGTCAAAAACCATTCTGACCTGTTTTTGTCTTTCTGAGTTCTATTATTTTTCCACAAGTGAAAGAGTTAAATTAGTTTTTGAAACGGGGTGCACTAAATTCAGAAAAGTTATGGAGGGGAGTCTTGAGTCTAAAATGGTTGAAAACTACTGCTCTAAACTATGTCATGTGTACTTACCCTTTAAGAGGCCTGAACTAGCATAACCATGTTGACTGTACAGAACCAGTTGGCAACAGCTGGTTAGAAGTTAGGGCTCCAAGCAGTTGTACAACATTAGTTAGTTATTAGATTTATATGCTGCCCTTCCCAAAAGAGGCCCAGGGCAGCTGGCATTTAAAACTGAATAAAGACAGATACAAACATTAATATAAAGTAGTATGCAATAGAACAACTCCCCAGACAATGCCCCAAAATTTAAGCCTACCCAATGAAGGCCTTTCCAATAACAAGCTCTTACAAAGCTTCCAGAAAACAACCAGCCTTGGGGCTCTGACAGACTGCAAATAGGATGGAGTTGACTTCTAGATATTTCCATCCTGTTTACTGTATTAATGTTAATCTGTGCCTGAAAGCTTGACCATGGCTCCTCTGAAGAACCCACCCCAAAAGTGGAGCAAGAGACAGCGCCAATGTTTTGGAAAAGAACAGAGCAGCTAAGAGTCCCAACACACATGAACTTCTCCAGAAATGCCAGGGAAGATTAGAAGAGATTCAGGCGAGAATGTAAATTACTCTTGAAAGCAGATGGAGCAACAGAAAAAAGGGAGGAACTGAAGGTACTTATTTTCTGACTACTGAAAGAAGAGAGGCAGTAAATTTATTTAATAGTTTTTCACTGACCATAGGAAAGCACGCCAAATTATGAGACAGTGGCTGTGTCTACATGTGCAAATGCTGTTGGATGGGTTTACTCCAGAATAAATTACTCTGGAGTAAACCCATCCTGGGCAGGCATCTATACATGTGCCCATTTGAGAGTAGATCTACTGCTTCTTGCAGTAGTCTGCTCCTGCCCCCTCCGGCCCTGCACCAGCCCCCTGCAGCCAGGTTATGATTTTCAAATCTTACAGGGGGGCTCTCATCACTTATGTGGGGGCTCCCCCTTAATTCACACCCTGATGCTTACTACGCAGTAATTTTCTCTACTGTGCAGTAAAGCCTCTCCTGTAGATGCACCCAGTGATAAGTAACTTTGAAGAGTACTGGTACTGAATACCTAAAATAAATAAGACTTTTGAGGGGCATCGGTTTCTATGTCAAAATCAAAGGGAGAGAGAAAAGAATCCAAAGTCTAAAAGGCACAAAACCATTATGTCAAACATGCCATTTTGAAGATTCTGTGGAGTCTTTAATAAGAGACCAGATACTGTTAAGAATTGGAGACCAAAGAATTAGAAGATTGCTAGAAGAACCAGACTTAGATTTGGCTAAAAGCGATTAGAAGGTGCCGAGCTGTTGAGCTCAATCAGCACAGAGCGCAGTTTTGGAGGAAAAACAAGAACCAGCTGCTGCTGACCTGATTAGAAAGTGACCAAAGTCGCAAACAGTGAGAGTAAGCATGCAGCTCTGGGCAAGCAGAGCCACTACTCCAACCACATCCATATCAAGTGGGCTTCACCAGGATCTTGTGGTGTCAGAGATGGGCAGGGCTTGTTAGCCTCAGAGGTGGGGAAGTGGGGGCAGTTGCTGTGGGTATAAAATAACAAGGACTATGCATTGCTGCAGTGTTCAATTTAGCATGCTTGTCTGCAAGGGGGAACTTGCAACAGGTTGGAGGGAGAGGATTGAGCCTAGCAACAGGGACTGATTGATCCTCAGCAGAGCATGTGGCTGAAGCGGATTGGCCAGTAACTGACTGGTCAGCAGCTGCAACATTTAAGTAGGTTTCACTCTGAGAGTCACTTGGGTGTTTGTACATGCCACGGTGTTTGATCCTCATTAATTAACTGTGCCATATACATTTTGGCAATTGCTGCTGATGGTGGTGGGTGGCGAGGTGGTGGCAAGCTCTTACTTTTCTGCCTTTTTAGGACTATATGTCCCAGCATCCCCAAGCTGCCAGGGCTTGGAACAGTTTCCATGGGGACGCATCAATGGGTCTGCTTCCCCCGCTCCCCTTCCCTGCCCACCTTCCACCGTGAATCTGTTTGTTTAGTGCAACATGCGGCTTCTGGAGGGGTGTTGTGAAATGTTTTTGAAATGGTTTGTTCTTGTTGGACTTGGGGTGGAATATGACCCCCGAACCTCCCCCCCGCTCCAGTCCTAAGCCCAACCCTTTCACTCACATGACACTAGGTGCCAATGTGTAATGAGGCCTCCCCACTCCAGTCCACATCCTCCCGCTGCCCTGCTCGTCCCCCCTTCCACTGCCCATCCGTCACCATGCCCCGCACACCCCTGCAGACAGACACAAATGTTTATGCTGTAAAGATGCTCATGTTGTAAATAGTACATTGTAAAAGAATTTATTGTAATCAAAATAAAGAACAAGCAGTGCTAGTTGCTGTCAGCAATATGTGCTGCCAGGCAATCCTGCACAAGGGCTGCCCGACCAGCTTCTCCTTGAGGATATCTCCTCAGTTCCTGCGCTTCTTCAGGCCACGACTCACTGAAAACCTCTCTGCAAGTCTCAAAGATGTTGTGGAGCATGCAGGCTGCCGCTACAAAGGCTGTGATATTTTCTGGCTGTAGCTCAAGCCGGCACGTAAGAGCCCTCCATTGTCCTTTCAGTCGCTCGAAGGCGCATTCAATGGCCATCCTGCAACGGCTCAGACAGGAGTTGAAAACCAGCTTCTGTGCATCCGTAACATTCCCTCCATAAGGCTTCATGAGTCAGGGCTTTAGGGTGTAGGCAGTGTCCACTAATGTAAGTGGGGGAATGGCAACACCACAGATCACTGTCTTGTGGGCTCCAGTTGCATAGTGTCCTTTCTCCACAAGGCCCCGGAGAGGAGAGTTCCTGAACACATGTGCATCATGTGCGCTGCTGGCCTACCTGGTAAAAATATTCATGAATTAGCCCTGGTAGTCCACCACAGCTTGCAGGATCTTGGAAGCAAATCCTTTCCTGTTTGTGGAAGACCTCTTCCTCCCCAAAGGGGACTGCACTGGGGTGGGAATGCTGTTTAAAGCCCCCACACAGTTAGGGAATCACATGGCATTGAAGCCTTCTATGATTTCCTGTGGATATCTTATGATTTCCAGGCAAATAAATTTGTTAGCAGCGATGTCCTGCAGCAGCTGGCACACCTCACAAGTCCCCACCCTGGCCATGCAGGGAGCCACACTGAACTGGTTCACAATGTAGAGAAGGCTGGACAGGGTAGCCAGTTTCATGATGACCATTTCCACTCTCTTGTCAGGCAGGATGGCCTGACGCATGTTAGTGTCCTGCCTCTCAACTTGTAGCCCCAGTATTGAGACAATATGATAAAACGTCTCCCTGGTCATTCGGAACACCTCCAGTCGCTGCTGGCACGATTCGCTCCCACCAGTCTGAGCGGCTCTCATGGGCCCAGGCCCTGTGGCTGAGGAGACTGCTCCTGAGGTTTCCCAACACAGCCCCGTCAGCTTCCACTTCTTCGCATGCCTCTTGGTTTTCTCACTCCTCGGAATTTCTCCAGGCGCCTGTACCCGTGTTCTCATGTAAAGCTTGGAGACACGCTAATGCTGACTACGCTGTCATCAGCAGCGCAGCATGGCTTAGTATTATTTTTAAGCCCAGCAGTAGTTCAATCAGAAGCGCTGTCACCTCCTCCTCCTGCTCACCCATGTCCTCCAGATTCTCCATGTCAGAGGAGTATTCACTGCATTGTTCTCCATTCTCCACTTCCCATTCATCACACATTTTGTCCTGATTCTCCATTTGGCCACTCTCCGTCATCAGCCGCTTCTCAGGTCTCACCCAAGTGGGGGCGCAGGGGGTGCTGGGGTGGGAGTTTGTGGTCTGGAGCTCTGTCTAGCTGCATTCAATAGATGACCACTGCTTTTTCAACAAGTAACCCTGGGGCACTGGACATTTGCACAGCCTTTGTTTGGTCCTGAGATAAGAAGCAACAGATGTTCTCATGCATCAAGTCTTTGTTCATGACAACTGTACTGTAATCATAAGATTACAGTATGCTTGCAAATATAAGATTCTGCCATAGTCCTCTCCTGTTAATGTAGGATCAGCCAGCTGAATACTTTTGTGAAGTCAGCAAAAACAGACTGTGATTTTGCAATAAAATTATTTTATTTAACATTTAAAAAATGGCCTTCATTTTGGGACTAACTAGGGGAAGACAGGCAAAAACACAAGCAGGCAGGTGTGATCGATTTTTGCACCATTCTGGGGCACTGAGCAGCCATCCCAATGGACAGTGGCCTTATTTAGCCCATTCAAAAAACGCATCACCATGTCTTTGTTGGTAAACGGGGTGGGTGCTTGATCACTTTTGGGTGTTGTGAGACTTCACAATCTCTGGAATTTTCCAAAATCCTCACACAAGGATGGCATGTGCATAAAGCCGAACCCAAAATTTTGCCAGGGACCTTTGGTGAATCACTTGCTGTTGGCCACAAACTGCTTTGCCATGTCTCATAAAGCCAAGGCCAGCAGTATGGAGGCAACGGAGCAGGAGGATGATACCTCCAATGCCCTTGGACCCAACTGGACCCAGGAAGAACTGCAGGACTTAATCAACATTTGTTCAGAGCAAAAGATCATAGACCAGCTGTAAAGTCAGAGGAATAAGCCTGTTTATGTTGCCATTGCAAAAGCTATACAGGCGTGAGGGCACAATCGTGACTGGACCCAGGTCCAGTGCAAGATCAAGGTCCTGCGATCTGTGTTTTACCATGCCAAAGACTCAAACTCTCATTCTGGGGCAGGGTGCACAATTGCTCCTTTCTACAACCAGCTGTCTGTCATTCTTGCCAAGGATGCAGGTAACACTCCTGGTATGCAGTCTTTTGGGACCGGGATTGTGGAGGAGGAGAGCACACTGACAGAGGCAGCTCCTCCTGAGGGGGAAACCATGAGCATGTTGCAATGGTAAAGAGACTGCTCAT
>NW_005842134.1:803354-803904 GCF_000455745.1 Alligator sinensis | reverse complement strand
CCCCGATTCTATGGACTAGCACAGATGATGAGGTGGAGAAGGAGGAACAGGAAGAAACCGGCGGCCGATGTGATTTCTCTTACCAACAACACTTAATCATAAATTTCTGTTCCCAAGAGCCAAGAAGATGCGCAACTGGTGACTTCTAAGTCTCTTGTAATGTGCCTCTTGCCACTGGCAGGCACTGCTCGGAAATGTGCAGGTTCGATTTGGGGGTCCAGAGAGGGGGAAATTCATGTGTTGCTAGAGGTGGGTCGCCATGCTCTTTCAGTGGTGGTGAAGGGTATATACCATTCTCTTTTGGGGTTGGGTAGCTTGGAATGTAAGTGTGACGGGCTAGCTGGCAGTGACCTAGCCCAGGGGTTTTGAAAGGGCAAAAGATGATTGGAGGATCTGGTAATGATTTGGCCCAGGGGTTTTGAAGGGGTAAAAGACGATTGGAGGACTTGGGATTCCATTTCCTCACCAATCAGGCCCAGAGATTCACCCCTCATGTCCCCTGATTGGCCCTTTGGGTCACCTGGAGGGGGATAAAAGGGGCAGCGCGGCT
>NW_005842134.1:791762-803230 GCF_000455745.1 Alligator sinensis | reverse complement strand
GCGCCGCAGTGTGTAGCCGGCAGGAGAGGCTTCCTGCTGGGCTCCAGGATCCCCTACAAGAGGCTGTGGCCAGCAGGAGGATCTGAGCAGTGACCTGAGAGGTCCCAGCTTGGCTTCCAGCTCCTCCAATCAGAGACCAGGCAGCTCAACATGAGGCTGGGACTCCAGGAAGGTCAAGACCCCTAGCAGCTTGGAGCAGTGCCAGCACTGGTGGCTGTGTGGCAGTGTTCTTGTCTACCACATGAGAGATCTGAGTCCAAGTCCCAGCTTTGGTGACTTGGGGTGAGTGAGCTAACAAAGAGAAATTCTTCTTGCAGTAGACAGGAGCTGTTGTGTTTTCCCCCCTTTCTCCCCCTCCAGTGACCCAGGTCCTATATTTCTTTGTCCTTTGACATTTTGTATTTTGTGCCTTTTTCTATTTCCCCAACCAGTATTGTTTGCTCTGCTGTTTGTGTTTTGTGTTTTATATTTTGTTAACCCTGTCTTTTACCAGTGTCTAACCTTTGTTGAATCCTGCCCCTTGGGGCACTGTGGTGTCCACTATACCCCCCCTGATTATACCTGTTATGTTCCCTCATTAAAAGGTATATGGTTAAGTCCCCAGTGGTGGTCTGGCTCTGCTCTATAGGGGGAGGAGAGTCCCTACACCTCCCACAGCGCTTGTGCACCTGCTCTGATCCCTTCAATTGGAGAGGGGGTACCTTTTGGAGTACTGCCTGGGTGACATAACAAACGCTGAACTAATTTTTTTGCTTTAATTGTTTGCAGCTGGCATGGGCAGTGGCAGCTGTGGACATGTTTCCAAACCGTGAACATATACGTTTTTTGCAGGGTCTGGTTCCGTGCCTGCAGGCATTTTCTCCACTGCAGGGTGTGGGGTGGGGGTGTGGAGCGTCCTTCTCTTGAGGGAAGGAAATTTCATGAAACCAGGAAGACTTTTTTCATTTGTTTACCAGCTACCGCGCCCAATGGCAACCAGGAACATGCCCCCGAACCTTGGCTCCCTGCTCACACTACAGCAGAGCGTTCAAGGAACATTGCCGCAGGCAGCAATGCTCCCGAGAAAGCTTGCTGGAGGTTTTGGTAGAGTCGTCATGATCCAGAGTGTCAGGTGCAGAAGCCTGGCTGGACAAACTAGGGGACTTGATGCATTATGATTGTGCCTTCCACGAGACAGTGCTAGGCTGCATTAATTGATTGGTAGACATGGCCACTGAGTGCCACATTGATTACCAGAGGTCCCAGGACTTGATAAATGATGTCCTGCAACACTTGCCAAAGCGCCTCTTTAAAAAGCAGGTACCACCCCAGAAAGGGAAAAGTAGCTCCACTCAGCTTGCCTCTGTCCAGGAGGTAGCCAGGAGCATTACAGCTGAGCCTGTTCCCCCAAACTCAGTGTAGTCAGTGGAGGGGCATACAACTGCCACCAGGCCCAGGCGACCACCACTGCGGTTCAGGGAGCCAGGGCTGGTTCAGGGTGATGGTGGGGTGAAGGCAAAGAAGCCCAAGTAACCGACCGCTTACAATATTGTGTTCCTTGCAATAAAACCTCATGGTATCCCGACTTTCTGTGTCTGGCTCCATATCTTTGAAGGGCTGGCAAAATCCCCTTTCACACTGCTGGGTGGGGAAGGGGGATTTCGTTCATTCTTTGGTTTCATTTAATGTCTGTCTTTTTTTTTGTTTTTCTGCCTGCCGCTTTCCCTGGCCACTTGCTGCATGGGGTGCGGTGGGGAGGGATGAGCAATCTCTCATGCAAAGGTACACAGCGGGGCTGCCTGGGTCACCCCTCACGAATCTGGCTGGCCACCAGTTTCCCAAGGCAGCAGCCACTCTGAGAAGTCACTATGATTTGACCTCCCTCAGTTTGGAGAAGAAAGGGAAGCATCCTAACATTCCCATCAAGTGTACCTGTGTCACGCCTCAGAAGCCTGGTTTGAACACAAGCATTTTGCAAAGCCCAAAAACTTTACAAAGACACTTTTCCCTCCTTCTTTTCATGCTCTTTTCCAGCCCGGTCCCAGACTGTCTCGTTTTTTTTACACCAAAACAAGGAAGGGAAGGGGGGGGGGGGGGCCTGCCCTGCTCAAGGCCTATAAATTGGGGGAGCAGTGATTGGGGTGCGCATTTGCTGTATTGACTAGAGAGGTTTGAGACAGATTAGAGATGGCAGCACACCAGAGACAGGACTCAGCTCAGTGGGGAGACTTGCCCCTGGGGGGCACAGCAATGTGAATCCACCGTTCAAGAAGACTGCAGGCTGCTGAAGGGGGTGCAGTGAAGCTTCGAGTGCTGGATGACTGCAACTTTGCAACATGCGACTTGAAAGAGGACATCGTGTTGTGCTCCATGGCACCTTTATGCATTGGTAAGTGACACCTGATACTTGACTGTGCCCTGAGGGTGAGGGCAGGGCCATCCCTGGCAGGGTGAATCGGGGTGAGCACCTCAGGCCTCTTGCTTTCGGGGGCCCCACAGAGTTGGGCAGAGCGGCTGCGGCAACTCCGCACTACCGCTGCTGCCAGCTTTGTTTCTGGCTACTCGCCATTCACCCCAGACCCTGCACCCCTTGCCACTGCCGCTGCCGGCTTCTTTGGGGTATGTGGGATGGGGGTGGAGGCAGGGCCCCACACAGGCTGATTTGCCCCGGGACCCACACCCTGATAGGGTCACCTCTGGGTGGAGGGGGGAGGGTTGTATTGTTTAGTTCAACTTTCTTGTAAAGGGGGCTGGTGGAATTTTTTGGTCATGAAGGAAGGTACACGAGGTGCACAAGAGGCATTGCATGTTGGTTTTCAATAAAAATTTCTATGCTCTTTCTATCCTCCCTTTCTCCGATTTTTAGCTCCCATTCCACTGTTAGCCGCACACTGATCCCAGTGGGTGTGACAACAAGCAGAAGAGAAGTGGAAGAGAAGAGGAAGAAGAGAAAGAGCCTGACAACTCTTCCTTCAGGATTCTCTCAACTATTATACTATCATATATTATAGTATGCATTATACTTATAGTAGACATATATAGACTTATATATAGCCTATATATCATATAGACTTATATAGACTTAAATATTAAGTACAGTAGACTTACTGTATATATATTATGAGGTGGAACCCGTGTGCCACACAGCAGATGCCAACAAAGTTGGCATCACGGACTGCCTTGACCATATTGGCCCTGTTGTCAGTGACCATGAACCCATGAGTCAGTTTGCCCTGCCAAACAAGCCATCCCTGCACCATGCAGTTCATGGCCACCATGATCTCCCTTGCCGTGTGGGACTCATCCATCACCTTTGCTTGAAGGAGAGCCCACTGATGGCCTGACTGACTGATCGCACCAGTGCCCTGTGAAGGAGAGGTAGGCATGATCTCCACCGCAACAGCTCCAGGTGAAATGCAGAGCTACCTGTGGACCTACCTTTCGCAGCTTCTCCCTCAAGTACTCACTGCATGCCTCATACAGGGAGAGCACCACCATCCTGCTAAAGGTGGTGCATGCAGGCACTTGGTAGTAAGAAGCCACGAGTGCCATGAGCCACCTGAACCCTGGCCTCTCAACTAAGAAGGGATGGCCATCCAGAGCAAGCATCTTCCCAATGCCCTTGCAACGTGCCCCACTTTGTCTGCAGCTATCCCTCACCAGTCCAGGGTGGCCTGCCTCTGCTTCATGGGGACGGGGGCTTTGGAGTGAGAGGGGGACTTCCCTTTAGGCACGCTCCCACTGGCACCAGGCTGAGGAGGAGCAAGGGCAAGGGGGTGCTGCCTCCTGAGATGCAGCAGCATTGCCATGGTGGTGAAGTGTTTCACCTCCTTGCCCCAGCTGATCTATCTTTGGCAGTTCTGGCAGATGGCATACTTGGGATCATCTGCCACCTCAAAATGATCTGACACTATACTACCCCCCCCCACTCCACCGCTTTTGGGTTGAGGGTGGGGATCCTGCCTTATCCCCCTCCTCAGCAGGTAGAAGCACAGCAACAGGGGAAGTTGAGCCACTTGCCCCCACAACCTCCTCCAAGTTGCCTTCCAAAGAATGAGACCTGGCTCAAGGGGAACTTTGAGGGGCGTGGAGCACAAACTCAAATTCCCGCTCCTTCCCTAGAATTTCCTTTACTAGAGTGCTGAGGTCCCCTGTTTCCAGATCCAGCTCCTCCTCTGGCACTGGGAGGCTCACACTGGGAGATGAAATTTTGGTGACTGTCATGCTGGTGCTGGTGGCTATTTGTGGTGTTAGGAGAGGTAGTGCAGGTGCAGGGCCAGGTACTGCTCCCACCTCCTCATTCCTACTGGCAGCAGAAGACTCATGGCTGCCAGGAAAGAGGATGCGTCTATGTTTGGGAGGGGGGAACTTGCAGCTCTCCCCCTACCCTCTCTAGTCCCTCTCCCTCCCCTGCCAGAAGACCTGGCACCTGCCTTTCCAGCACACTTCATATTAATCTTTGCTGTGCTGGAAAATGTGTATGTGTGTGTGTGCAACTGTAATATCTCTTCTTCTCTGTGTGTGTAAGTAATGAATATCTCTTCTTTTTCTCTGATTACTGTAGGTGTGTGTAACTAATATCTCTTCTTCTCTGTTTACTGTATGTGTCTGTAACTAATATCTCTTCTTCTCTCTGTTTACTATATGTGTCTGAGCATGTGTAATGTATGTGCTTTCCTGCAGAGTGATGGATCACACTGCCAGGGAAAACACAGCTTTCTTTTTAAAAAGTGTGTGTGGAAAAATAAAAACAAATAAGAGTTTTTTTGGGGAAGAGTAAGTTAAAATAAAGGGATTGGATAGGGATAAGTAGAGGGATTCTAGGCAAGGGTAATTAGTAAGCTGTATCCAATCCTTTCTAAGAAGACAGACTAGCAGGAGACTGACTAGGAAGCCAGTCCAGTTGCTCAGGCAGAAACAGCTCACGGAAGGGACAGAAAGGCTGCTGTTTCTACGTCCCTCCCCCAGAGCACTGTGATTGGGGGACTCAGGGAACGATCACAGTCACTGGCCAACTACAAATGTCAGTCTTCACCCCTCCACCACCCCCCTGCTCTCCCTCCCTCTTCTCAGTTTCTGTTCCCCTGAAAGGCTGCCTTCTGAAACTACAAATCTTTTTCAGAATTGATTCAGAGGCTCCGAATTGATTCGGTGGGGTTTTTTTTCTCCCTATTCAATTCAAATTCAGTGATTTAGCCTCTGAATCAGGCTGAATCTTCTCTGAATTGAATTGGCAAGTGAAGCTTTGCACACACTTACCGGCCATGTCCCAGAAAATGAGCAAGTACAAGCTTCCTGTTGCCCCATGGCTGGGGCCTATCATCCTGCTTCTGGCTGGGGGAAAATTTCCTCCCTAGCTCCCTGTTGCCCCATGGCTGGTGGGGAGGGGCTCTGAACTTCTTGGTGGGGAAAAATTCCCTCCCTAGGTCCCCACCCCTATATTCTCAAGCACTACTAAGGAGTTTGCTCCAAAACTCCTAAGGAGTTTTTTGGAGCAAACTACTAAGGAGTTTGCTCCAAAAGTCCTACTGGTGCTAAATGGAGTCCTACACCTTACTCCTTTACCCTTACTGCTTACCTGTAACTCTGGGTGCTCTGCAGTCTTCCCTCCCCCCCTCCATCCCTCCTTCTTGCCCCATGGCTGGGGCCTCTTAGGATTAAAAGGTGTCTGCTGCCAGGGAGGTGGGAATAGATGCATAATACTTCATCACTTGACTACCAATGACATCCTAGCTTATCCACTGCATGGAGAAGCTATACAGTATACGCTATTTAACAAGATTTGCTTCTTCCTTATTGATGCTTTTTCCTTATTGATCCTGTGCGCTTTCCTGCTGGGGCCTCTTAGCACCCTGCATGTTTGCTCTTTGGGAAAAATTCGCTCCCTAACTCCCTCTTGCCCCATGGCTGGGGCCTCTTAGCACCCTGTGTGTTGCTCAGGAAAAATTCTATCCCCAGCCACAGATTTTCTCACCTTGCTGCTGCAGCCATCAGACTCCTATGATACTCCCTCCCTCTTTCCCAAGGCCTGGTGATTCTGCATGGTTGATCAAATAATTAATAATCAAGCAAGTAATCAAAACATCTAATAATCAAATAATTAAAAAATCTTACACACACACACACATGTTGAGGGAATACATGCTGTGAATAACAGTTCAATTCCTTATGATAGCATTTCAATCTACTGTGATTTCCTGTGATTTCCCAATCAAAAAATACATCAGAGACAGTATTCTGCCTGTCCTTTTTAATATTAAGTTATGAAATTGTGAATGTAAAATAGAAGAAAGTGGGTTGAGTGGGTGGGTGTTTTCTCAGTTAATGGCTGGATTCATACACATGCAACTCACTCATGGTTTTACTATTGAAAAGAAAAAGAAAAGGGTAAATAAATACATTAATGGATTGTTAAAAGAATGATTCGTGTGACTCCTGGCTTTTGTGAAACTATTTGCAAAGCTCTGAGCAACAATTTGGAAAGATGTTTCTGAGTTGTTGATGAGCAGCAGCTGTTGAGGAGCACAAGGACATGAATACACTGATCCATGCACCTCCCCACCCCACCCCTGCCAACCATGCACGGACGCAGCTGCCCCACCATGCCCACGGAAGAGTTGCTAATTGCCCTCTTTTAAGTATTAAGGAAGGCTCTCTCATGCCTGCCACAGTATTACAGCATGCTTGCCAGGATCGCCGTACATTGCAATTGGGGATAGCACAAGCATTGGACAAGCATTTGACCCAGGGCCATCCCTAGGGGGGAACAAATCGGGGCAACTGCCCTGGGCCCTGCGCTTTGGGGGCCCCCATGGAGCCAAGGCGGCTTTGCGTCCAGCAGCTCACCCCCAACTCCCCACCAACACTGCCGCGTCCAGGCCCCACACAGGCTGATTTGCCCTGGGCCCCACACCCTGCTGCTCCCATAACAGTCCACCCTGCAACTCTTTCCAGTAATGCCATCAATCCATAAACACCCCCAAGCAAAGGATGCCTACGCTGGTTGAGGTGGCTAGGTGCAGTCAGCACCTCTCCCAGCCTACCTCACCCACCCCTGAACAATCTGCCTATGAAAGAAGATACCCCATGCATATAGACAAAATTTCAAAGCTTTATTTAAAAATATGGGGTGCATTTACATTATCTTTTTTTTTTTAAATCAAAACAGGCATAAGTAAAAAAGTATTTAAATAATATGTAAAATAAAGAAAATTTTAAAAAAAAGGAAAATAGAAAAATAGTAGGAAAAAAGGTAGGGATTTTCCTCCCTAGCACCTATACAGCATTGTTTAAAACACTATTATATTATGATATTATTATACACTACCTATACACTATGCGTACACTATTTCTAACTATACACTATTTCCTATAATCCTATAATTGTATACAATATCTATCTATCTATCCTAATATTATAAAAGCCTACGTCTGTCTGTCTGTCTGTAATGTTTTATTCGCATTCTGATTGGCTGACAAACAGCCAATCAGAGTGTGAACAAGCATTCCAACAGGAGCTGGCAGCCAGTGAAGCGCTGCCATGATGGCGGGGACAGGGGGGCGGGGGCTGGCCTCACCCCCTGGCTCCCTGGAGGCAGGGGCAATGGAGCAGAAGGAAAAGTGGGGGCGAGACCAGCACTCGCCCCTGCCCTGCTCCTTGCAGCTGGCGATGATAGAGTGGAGGAGAGGGGCGAGGCCACCAAGGCTGGCTTTGCACCCCCCTTACTCCTTGCAAGTGATGGTGGCGGCGGCGTGGGGGGAGAACAGTGGGCGCTCCACGGTGGCGGCACTGCGGGGAGGGGAGGAGTGGGCCTGGGCCCAAGGTGGGGGAGGACCGGGCCCGACGGTGAGGAGAATCTGGGCCACAGCAGCACAGGGAGCAGTGGGCCGGGGTCAACCTGGCAGCAGTGGCGGAGATGGGAGGAGCAGGCTTGGAGCTGATGCAGGGGAGGTGGGGGTGGGGGAGGAGTGGGACCGAGCCCGAACCCGAGCTGGGGGGGAAGCGGGCCCACTGCAGCTGTAGCGGGGGAACAGCGGGCCCAGCCTGACGAGGCCCAATGCGGCAGTGGCTGGGGGAGGGGAGGAGTGAGCCTTCTTCCTCCCCCCGGACCCGGTCCCACTCCTCTCCCCCGCCCTGGGTCAGCTCCGAGCCCACTTCTCTTGTTCCCCCTGCTGCCACTGGGTCGACCCGGGCCCAGTGCTCCCCCCGCCGCAGTGGCCTGGCTTCTCCCCAGCCTTGGTTAGGCCCACTCCCTCGCACAGAGGCGGTAGTGGGGGAAGGGGAGGAGTGGGCCCGGGCCCAATGCAGGGGAGGACCAGGCCCGAGGCTGGGGAGAAGCAGGGAGGAGGGGGGGAACGAGCCAGGACCCCAAGCAGCAGGAGGGAAGTGGGGAGTGGATCCAGATGTGGGGGGCATGGGGCTCCATCCCCGCCTGCTCCCCGTCCCACCCCCCATCATTCTTGTTGGGCAATTGGCTAGTCTATCTATACAATATCTATACTACACACTATCTATCAATCTATACACTATATATATAAATCTATTTAGCTATACACTATATTCTATAGGATACTACACAGAATACGAAATAACTTTCTTCTTCCTTATTCATGCTTTTTCCTTATTTATTGATCCGCCGTGATTTCTGATCTTAAAAGTTTTGAAGCACAGTCCAAAAAATGCCCTATTGCCCCTCAAACCCCGCCCCCCGCAACCGCACAAGGTTGGAGGGACGTTTCTGATATTACCTATATATCACCTGGGATGCTGCATATCCTGGGGGGCGGGTCTGACAGGCAGCATCCGCCTGATCTATTTGACGTGGTTTTGGAATGGGAATGTCAATGATAAGAAATAGGAAGTTTTGAAATATTGAAATCTTGAGGTACCACCCTCCAAACAAAGTTGCAAACTTACCATTCTGGTGATGCTGCCACTGCTCGGCAGTTATGAACACCGTGGTGGGCACAGCGGGCAGGGGGCATGGGGAGGGTACATGTGCACGGGGTGGGGGAGGCAGCACATACACTACAGGTGGCAGAGGTAGGGGAAAAAACAACCAGGGTATAGTATATCACAGTAGTGGGTTGCTCCTCCATTTCTCTTTATTCCCTGTATTAATTATTCTGTGACGGGCGTGTGTGCCATGCTATGCCTGCCCTGGATGCCTGCCTGTGGTCAGCTGTCGAGCAGGGGGAGGGAGGGAGGGAGGGATGGGCAAAAACCCCCAACAGTACTTGGGAAGGCCCCAGGCATGGCAGCGGGGGCACTTCCGGTTTCACTGGTGGCACTTCCGGTTTCACCGCCAGCGCTTCCAGTTTTGTTGCTGGCACTTCTGGTTTTGCCGCTGTCCGCAGAAGGATCCCCCACACCCCTGCTCATGGATCAACTACCGGGGACTGCCCTCCCTACCTGCTCGTCAACTGGCCGGGGGATTCCCTGCTTGTCAGCTGGCCCCAGGGGTACACCAACCAAAAAAAGGTTGAAAACCCCTGTTCTATGGCATTAGTGAGCTTATTACCAGATGCTGTATCCAGTTCTTGTGTTCACTAAATAGGAAGTATACAAACTGAAAAAGGTTCATAACAGTTACAAGAATGAATTGAGGTCCAAAAAAATCTGCCTCATTGTGAGACACTAAAGAAGTTCAATCTATTTAACTTAGAAAAGAGAAGGTTTAGCAGTGACTTGATTATGGTCTGAAAGTATCTGTATGTAAGGAATGTTTCTGATATTCAAAGGCAGACAAAATCAGAACAGGATGCAGTGCCTGAAAGCTGTAATTAGAAAAATTCAGACTAAGATGCACAATATACATACATAACATAGTATGTGTATATATTTTTTTCCACAGCAGGTTATTCAGTATTGGAATGACTTACCTACAGGTGTGGTGGATTGTCTGTCACCTGGCGTCCTGCAAACAAGGGTGAATATCTTTCTAAAAAGCAGCCTGCAGCATCACCAGAAGTTATCAGGGTCGATGCTGAAAGCGCTTGTTCAAGTTTTGCAGACAGTTACTGAGGGGACCAGACTAGCTGTTTGCAACAGTCTCTCTCTGCCCTTCAAATTTATGAAGCCTTTGTATGATTGTATGATTGAGGCCTTACACTCTCTCCTCTCTCCTTACCATCCTTACATCCTTTGGGTTGTCTTTTTTGTATTTTCTTTAGTTCTTCTATTATCTGCACAAGCGTTGGGAACTAGGACTGCTCTCTCCTCTCCCTCGTTTTACATAAGAAGCACTCGCGGTATCTTCTCTTTCTCTCTAAAGCAGTGTCTGTGCCTTGAGCCTCTATCTAGTTTACTCAGTTGGGAAATTCTAAGGCTTATGACTTTCCAAATGCCCAGTAGTGTAGATGAAGAATACCTGTGGCTGTGTGTTCCCTCTGCTTGGCTTAGCTGGTTTTGTAGGATTAGTATTCAATCTTTTCTATGCAATCTGCTCTAATGTCTCCAATACAATAGGTAGTTTGGGTCTGTTCCTTAAAAGTGTTCAGTGCTGCTCAGAGCAGTGCAAATAGGACACTTCAGAGGTCAGATGCCATGTCCAGGAATTGTGAGAGTTGCCCAGTAATTTCTGGTCCTGGCTTTGCAAGTCCTGCCACACTGGGTACACAGGGAAAGGTGCACCAGTGTCATGGAAGAAGTCAGCAGAACAGTGGGGAAAAGTCACTCTGCTAGTAGGGAATGGAGCGTGGACAGCAAAAGCAGTGAAAGAGCTATAAGGAATTTATAGCAGGGGCTAAGAAGTGTGGCAGGAGTAGGCAGGGAGGAAGCTCAACCCACACAAGGGCGGGGGAAGCACAGAGAAACATGAGATGTTATAAGAAAGAGGGAAAGCAGTGGAGGCAGGGAAGGGGCTGAGCTGAGGCTCCTGTATGGGGGACTTGCCTTCCATGTTCCTGTTCCACACTTGACTTCAGAACTCAGGACAGAAGGGGCCCTCACTCCATCCACTGACTCGGGCTCACCTGGTCATTGATGGCACCACCGGGAACCGTGTCTGGGAGGACAACCCCAGCACCACTTCCTGCTCCTTATTCTGTGGTTGTATAATCCTGAGGAGCACAGATCAAATAGAACCCTGCCTGACTCTTTTTACTCTTCCCATGGTACAGTTGGAATCACCCTCTGAAGATGCTGAAAAGAAAGATCCTCCTGTACCAGAGAAAACAGGTATTGATACAGGCATGTACTGGGAAGTGACACACAGGGTGAAGTAAGTGATGTGCCCAACACACAGGAAGCCTGTGGCTAAACTAGAAGCAGGCTCTAGGCCTCATGAATCCCCATTCATTGTCCCAGCCATAGACTACCATTGCTGTTCTAGCTCACATCCCATATGCAGTATCGGATTAAATAGAGTTAATTGGTCTTCAAGCACTGTGTAGCTTGGCCACAGCAACCCAGTTTGTTAACAGAACACCTCCTTAACACAGCTTTACAGCACACAGTTTATTCCCTCTGCTTGTAGAGTACATTTTGG
>NW_005842134.1:789873-791731 GCF_000455745.1 Alligator sinensis | reverse complement strand
CCTGAACGGACTTGACACTGGATTTGAAACCACAAAGAGTTTCTTGAGGAAAGAGGTTGAACAGGACTTTCTCAGTCCTGCCTAGCCCTATTCTAGCAGACAAGGTCTTCCTTGTTTAACAATATACCCTATTTTCTGCCTGGAGTGTTCTTCTGGTCCTCTTCTATCAACTTGCCTAAAACATCCCCATAAGACCCAGAGGTAGCTTTGGAGGTTTACACCGGGGACAAAACCTATATGCTAAATGGAATAAATAGTTACTATTTGGGGATGGCTGATCGTTTGCAACTTCAATCTCATGAAGTTAAGCTTAACTCAAGAGAGGCAGACAAAGGGATGAGTACTGTGGACATACTCCACCGAGAGGCGGTTGGTTCCTTGGAGGATGCATTATTCAAGAGCTAAGACATCTAGCCATCTGGCAGTGCCACAGGAGGAGGAGAGTTGGAGAGGGAGATCAGGAGCCTGCCCAATTTGCAGGTAGTGCCACAAAGGACAAGAGAACACCTTGTGCTAACTTGGAGGTGTTGGGTAGCAAGGGTAGGGAGGTCAAGCCACCAGATAAGGCCATATGGGGATCACAACTGTTTCTACTTGGAATCACGGGGTAAAGCAGGAGCACCCTGGAATCACAGGTGCTGACATGTCACTCCCTGAGCTAGCAGAGGGAACAATTTTCTGAGTTAGTAGACATGGCTACTTTGGTTTGGCCAAAGCTACCTGAGAAGAAGGCAACATGGACAGCTGCTGGAGGGGAGTAAACACCCTGATGAGGACCAGCCTTTCTTGCCCTGGCGGCAGAAAGGGCTAAAGCGAAAGGTGGAAGTGTCCTTACCCCTGAACCCTCTTGGGAGCTCAGGGACTTGGGACTCACTCCCACAAGGGCCTGAATCATCTCTCTAATTTGTGCCGCTTTTCCCCCAGGGCTGGAGTTCCCCCAGGGCTAGTATTAGGGGGTGCTACAAATTCACTGCTGCCAAACAGAGTCGGCCTTAGGGAAAATGGTGCTCTGGGCAAACTTGTATTTTGGCACACCCCTCCCCCCCCGAAAGTTGGGCCACAAAAAGTCACTTGGCTTCCCCAGCTGACTTCTTGGCTTCCCTAACTGACTTCCTGCAGACAGAGCCAGGCCGCAGGGGTGTGCGGTGCAGTCTGCCAGTGAGACAGAGTGGCACGGTGCACCAGGCAGGCACCACTGCTGCTGTTCAGGAGCAGGTGCCACCTCTCCTGCACTGCTGAGCCCAGCTCCTTCTGAGCAGTGGTTGGAGGTGGGCTGGGCTGGGCTGGGCACTGCTTCTCCTGCCTGGAGTGGGGATCAGCTGGGGTGGGGTGGAAGGAGTGTGCTGCTGTGAGTTCGTGCTTCTCACAGGTGAGTGCATGTGTGTGACACCCCCGTGACCATGGTGCCCTGGTGGTTGCCTACATTGCCCACCCCTAAGGCTGACTGCTGCCAACCTTCAAAGCCCAGGGGTCAGATCCACAAAATGATGAGACTGGCCCCCAAAGTAGGTAGATTTTTTAATAGTATTTCTTTAGTCTCTTGCTCCCACGCAGACATATATAGAGCAGCTCTGACAGCCCCTCCCAGCAGGAGCTTGCACTGCCTGCCTGAGGGCGCAGCTTCTCCACAGTCCCCATGTTCCTGTGAATTCACATCTTGCCCTCCTCCTCCTCCTCCTCCTCCTCTTCCTCCTCTGCTCCTGCAGCTCCAGTTTCAGGAGCACTTTATGCTCATCCCAGGACTGGAAAAAGCTGCACTGAGGTCCTTCATTCTCCTTCCCCGGCCTGAGTTAGCAAGAAGACATCTGACTGACCCTCACTGGAGGAGAGACAGGGAGGGGGAGCTGTCTGCCCTGGG
>NW_005842134.1:789473-789842 GCF_000455745.1 Alligator sinensis | reverse complement strand
CTTTCCCTGTGAGGCACGCTGGATGGCCAAGGCCAGGAAGGAGAGCTCTGCCTCCTGCTATATCCCTGTAGTCAGGCAAGAGGGACAATCAGACAGAGTGGGATTTGCTAGTGGGGGCTGAAGTTTGTGAAAAGGCTGAAGTTAGTTTTTTGGCCCCTGCTCTGATAAAACAAATCACCAGTGACACTGAGAAGCTGTCAATGCCTCAATGGCAAGATGAGGTAAATGCTTCCCTTGACAGAGGCACACAGTAATGTAACTGGCACCGAGAGAGGCGTGAAGCTGGACACCAACCCCTCACACTGATTCAGAGGGCACCAGAGGGGCGGCCCCCAGCGAACCCATGCTACTGCCGTGACAGTGGCCCAC
>NW_005842134.1:781494-789463 GCF_000455745.1 Alligator sinensis | reverse complement strand
CCCCCCCCCATGCCCTAGAAACACACAGCACCCAGGGCACTAAAACTGTAAGCTACATCTTAGGCTCAGGCCCACTGCTTAACCCCTCCTGCTGCAAGAAGCTTATCATGACAAACCAAAACAAGGGGCAAACAGATGTCATGGCTCCCTCGAGTCCCTTAGACTGAAAGCACAAGTTCTCAACATGCCACAACAGTTAAGACTCAGCTCAAAAGACTGCTACTGCTATCACCCAGCAAAGCCAGCAAGAGCTGAGAGAGACCTGGAAAGGTTTGCAATTCCCTCACAGCAATGAAACAGCAGATGCTTTTGCTCCCTAACAAGTGGCTGATGGTGGTCTTTGGCTGGGGTGACTGAGTGACAGGGTGTGTAGGAGGGGAAGAGGGGGATTTCTCAGGATAACACATTGCAGCCTACTTCAGCAACTGTGGATATGACTTTCCAAGGGAGGCTGCAACCCTCCTCTCTTTAAAAGATGGGAAGAAGCGGACTATCACTATCCCACAACTCATCTTCTTTTTCCATCTCCCCTCAACTCCCTTTCTTCTTCATTCCTACTCCCACCACGGTCCTCAAAGAATTCTGGAAGGATTCTCCTCTAAGATTAAGACACTATAAGCTACAATTTATTTCTGAGACACTTAGCAATTTCCCAGAGCCCTCGGAAAGGAAAAGATGCATTGTTCCAGTGCAGAACCCCCACAGGGGAAGAGGTTGTATGTGCCCATATACTGTGGGAGAAGCTCCAGGAAATTCAAGACTATCCCTGCCTAATAGGGTACCCACACAGGAGCAACCCTGAAGGTGTCCTGCTTGTGGGGAAAGCTATGGATAAAGTTAGACACTTGTCAACATGAGTGGGGGCCCCATGGAAACCGTCTAGCCCACTATTCCCCTTCCATGTCTCAGTCCATCTTCCCACTCTTTCATCCTTGGCCCAGTCTTCTGTTCCTACTGCTTTTTTACCTCTGTCAGCTGCTGCTCTTCTAAAGGAGTATGGCAGCCCCACACCCAGCTTACTTCTGCACCACAGCTGAGGTGGCTGGGCTGCGAATGGCACAGCTGCTGCTATATGGCTGGATAAGCTGGGCCCCGATTGGAGCAGGGCATAGCAGCCACGCACAGAAAGGCGGCCCAGAGGCTGGGAACGTGGTGGGATGTGTCAGGCACCAGAAATGGAACCAGGCGCACTCCCTGCTGCCAGGAACACCCTGCCGCTGCCATCATCGCTACCGCCCCTGCCACCGCACTTGCCAACCGGTAAGCTAAAGGCACCAGCCCAGGCCCACCTGAGCCGAGAGGGGGCCGAGCCAGAGGGCATCCAGGCCCCAGACAAAAGACTGCCTGGGTTAAGACTGTCCAGGTCCAACCCATTCACCAGGACCAGGCAACGTGTGCTGGAGCTGCAGAACCAAGCAGCCTTCACCAGACTGGAGCCTGCATTGTCTCAGGTCAGATAGGGTTGGGAGAGGGGGGACCGGTGGGCCCAGAGGGCACCTGGCAGGGGTGAACCCTGGAGGGACAGACCTCAATGCCCAAACCTCCTGGCAGCCCAACCACATACTCAAAGTGCATCATCAGGGGACCCCGCTGTATCTGGCCGTGAGCAGACCCAGCAGGGAACATGTGGATCCATGGTACACCTGGTCATGAGGCAGTGAAAGAGGCCAGATAGAGGAAGGAGAGTAAGAGGTTGAGGAAGCAGACCCCTATGCCCCAATCCTCAGGAGCAAGCAGCCCAGCACAGGGACAATGGTGCCTTGCCCACCACTCATCCTGAGCGCCACTGAGTTACATAAGGCTTTTCAACCTTTTAAAATCAGTGTACCCCTGTCAACTGGATGTGGAGCTGGGGGGAGGGGAAGGTGGTATGCGGCTGGACACAGAACGGCAGCAGCAAGGTGTGGTGGATGGCAGCAGTGGCCACCGCATGCGAGCTCCGCCCCCCTGCCCCGTGCACCCCGCGGAGGGGTACCACTGCCCTTGCCCTGCTTCTTGGAGGTAGCGGTGTGGGGTGGTGGATTCATAGATTGTATGGCTGGACGGGACCATCGGGTCCAGCCCCCTGCACCAAGCAGGAAAGGTAACTGGGGGTCACATGACCCCAGCAAGGTGACTGTCCAGTCTCCTCTTGAAGATTTCCAGGGTAGGTGATTGCACCACCTCTGGAGGAAGTTTATTCCACAGTCTGGTTACCCTGACTGCTAAGAAGGTTTTCCTAATGTTGAGCCTGAATCGGTCTTCCAGGAGTTTGTGGCCATGTACTCCCCTAGTGTAGCAGTAAGCTGCTACCATGTCCCCTCTCAGCCTTCTTTTCTTCAGGCTGAAGCATCCCAGATCCCTCAGCCTTTCCTTGTATGGCTTGCCATGTAAGACTCTGATCATACGGGTGGCTCTTCTTTGGACTTTCTTAAGCTTGTCCATGTCCTTGTTAAAGTATGGTGCCCAGAACTGGATGCAGTACTCCAGCTGCGGTCTCACTGGTGCTGAGTAGAGCCCACCTATGCGTACTCCCTAGGTTTTTCCCAAGTACCCCCAGGGGTACGCGTACCCCGGTTAACAACCCCTGACTTACATTGCTTTCTTTTGTGTTAGCATTTTTCCTCTAAGTGTAACAGGTCACAATAAATGACTGTGATACTGGAGCATCATCCAAGTTGCACATCAAAACCACCTGTGGCGCATCTACAAGAGCACCCAAGTGGAAAGGGGTACGCTGTAGGGGAGGAGGAGCCCCACAGAATATGCACCAAGGTGGTGTCCTGGAGCTGGTAAGAACCACTGAGCAACATCAGAGGTATGGATAACACCCCAAAAGTTGTGGTGGGTGAGTAGACTCAGGGTCAGTCCACCTCACAGGTGGCAGACCAAGGGCCCACCACAGTTTGTGCATTGGCCGGGAATCATGAATGGCAGGTTATCATCAGTCCCAGATCACAGGCAAGTCAGCCATAGATGGGGAAGGAGCTGTGCAACCAGATGAAAACTGGCAGCAGATGCAAGGGATGATTCTCCATTTGCTGCAGGAACCTATGCAGGCCAAGTCCAGGGAAATGGAGGCTCATGGCACCTTGTTTTCCAGACAACAGGACCTGGTTGAGCAACTGGCAAAGACCAAGATGGCTGTAGGCAGGAGCTGCAAAGGCTACCTCGAATGGTTAACCATGCCTCACATGGTTAAGGAAGACATCCCTGAAGCATACTTAGAGACCTTTGGGTGGTTTGTGACACAGGTCAGCTGGGATGTGAGCCAGTGGGCCACCCTGCTGGAGCTGCTCTTGATGGGTTGGACTCAAGCCTCATATTACACCCTCACATGCACCCTCACCCTCACAGTTGGGACCACCCGACTGTCAAGAAGGCCATGTTGCATCAATTGGAAAAATCACCAGAACATTACTGATAACAATTCCAAATAAGGAAGAGCAAGGAAAGCCAGTGATCCAGACTGTTAGCCCCAAGGCTAAAGGATATAGGGGCCAGGTGGCTCAAGGCAGCAGAAAGGCCATCTGCAGAATTATTCAAGGCCATTGTCCTCAAGCAGTTCATCTGGGACTTGGAGGAGCAGGCCCAGAAAAGGGTGCAACAACATCAGCCTCAGGGCCTGGAGGAGACGGCATGCATCAAGGAGGCTTATGTTGAAGCCAGTGAAGAACCTGCCCAAGACAGAGGAACACGGACAGAACCAAAGGGCCAAGCCAATCCATCCAGTTGCCCAAGATGAGACACCTAGCTGGGGCCTGCCCCCCAAGATGACAGATGCTTGCAATGAGGAGGCATTGGCCATCTACCCTGGCACTGCCCCATGGGGTTTCCCAGCCGCAGCATCAGATGTGGGTTTCCATGTTGGGAAACAGAAACCAGACGAAGTGATGGGGGAGTGGAAAAAATGGATTGCAGCTTTGGCCATGACTGCCTGGAATCCTGTTAACCCCAGCGCACTGTCAATGCCCAGGTTGGTGGCCGTACATTGACAGCCATAGTAGATACAGGATGTGTGCAAATGCTGGTGCATGCAACAGCCCTGCCAGCCACAGCCAGCATGCTTGCAATGGGTAAAACACTGGTATACGTGCATGGCCAATGACAGATGTACAAGAGCTGTCAGTTGCTAGTCACGGTTCTCGGATGTACGCACAAAATAGCTGTAGGGATTTCCCGAGACTTGCCATGCCCCATGCTGCTCAGACAAGATTGGCTGTACTTGTCAGCAGTCCTGCAGTGCATGATGGCCAAGGCCACTGCAGAAATGGATCTGGCGGTCCTAGACAGGTTTGTGGGCAAAAATGCCGATGTTATCCCCATAGAAGGACAGGCAGACTGGCTGGACATAGAAGAAGTCGTATATTTGGAGCCCTTCCAGGGGGACCAATTAAATGACCCTGCATTCTGGCATGCATTTGGCAAGGGACTGGTGCGCTGCAATGAGAAGCTACTGTGACCAGTCCAGGCAACCCAAGTCCCATGCTTTGAGGTAAGAAATTATATTCTCTATCATATTGCTCAGGGGAAGGGACAAGGGGAGGAGCTGCTACAGCTGCTCGTACTCCAGCAGTACTGGGCGACCCTAATTAGATTGGCCTATGACATGGGCCTATTAGATTGGCCTATGACATGGGCGGACACTTGGGCTGAGACAAAACAGTGGCATGCCTACTGCAGCGATTTTTCTGGCTGAGACTCTACAACAATGTCAAAGGCTTTACTGTGAAACGTGCCCAGTGTGCCAGGTATCCACAACCAAAAGACCCCTGGTGGCTCCACTGGTGTCCCTGCCCATCTCAGATAAGCCATTCAGATGAATTGCCCTGGACATCACGGGCCCCTTTCCCAGGAGTAACACGGGATATCAGTACGTCCGGGTACTGATGGATTATGCAACTCGTTTCCTGGAAGCCATGGCTTTACAATCAGCCATGGCCCCGAAGATCATGGCCAAACTGATCAGATGAATAGTGTGAGCCACTAGTGGGGCTCTAGTGTGGTAGACCCCTTTAACCACACTTTAAAACTCATATTGCAGAAGTGCATACAGGATGACCCCAAGAGGTGGGACTACCTCCTGGTACCTCTGATTGGTACCATCTGGGAGGATGGGGTCTTCTTGATGTGGTGCAAGAGGGCTGGGAACAGCAGGTTCAAATGGGGACACATACAATGAGGCATCTGACCAAGTTAAGGAAACAGCTGACCCAGGCACATCAGATAGCCAAAGAAAACCTGGGGCACTCCCAAGCCTGGCAAAAAGCGCAATGCGATCAAAAGGCACAAGAGCAGTATTTTAATACAGGTGACCACATCCTGGTCCTTTTACCTGACCATAACAGTCATTTACTGGCCAAGTGACAAGAGACATTTGAAGTAATGGACCCAGTTGATTATGAAGTCACATGGCCACACTGGCAGCTAGAGAAGTAGGTTTATCATGTTAGCTTGCTCAAGCCATGGCGTGCCCACAAAAGGTCATGTGCCCACAAATGGCACCATGCCTTGACCAGGCAGACCTAGGGCCCTCCCTAGGAGAGGGGGCACTTCAGGAAGGGCCAGTCTTTGGGGAACAATTTTCCCGAGATCAAGAGAACCAACTCCATGGGCTGGATGTATTTCACGCTGAACCCGAGAGTCCATGGAAATAGTATGCTGCATACCTGAGGGGTGCATGATGCACCAGAGCTGGAGGCAGTTTCCCCAGTGACTATATGAGGCAGTCAAGTCTGAGCTGGCAAAAATGCTACGAAGGCATAGGCGTAGCCCCCTAGTTGTAGCGCCCAAGAAAGATGGAGACTTGAGGTCATGCATGCACATCCAGAAGTTGAATGCCACGTCCAAGTTCGACTCTTTCCTGATGCCTAGCATTGACAAAATGCTAGAAAAGGTGGGACAGGCCCAGTTTATATTCATGCTTAACATGACTAAGGGCAGATCCCCATGGCCACCACTGACCAGGAAAAAACTGTCTTCAGTAGCTGCACATTTCATGACAGTAGTAAGCTTTGGGTGACAAGCAGCACACTTTACAGGGACATCACCTGGACTAACTAGAGACATGGAAGCTCACTTGGTAAATAGATCTCTTCCTTTCACATTAGAAGCCATGAGGTCTGTGAAATGTCTTTATCATTCTTGACTTGGATAAGCAGGACATTTTCCAAGGTCTATCACTATATCACTTAGCCCCCTGCAAAAGGGTCTTCCTGACCTTGGTAACAGTTTAGTACAGAAAGGCCATCAGGCTATTTCAAGCACTTGGGTGGTGTGCATGGGTGGTACCTGCAAAGAGCTAATTTCAGCCCAGCATTTGCAGCCCATCCCAAATAATTCCATGTATTCTACAAATCAACTGCCATGGTGTTGCACCCCACACATATTCCAGGATAAAGTTGATCTTACCATCCACAATGTAGGAGTGAAGGTACCCATGACCTCCCCAGTGTCCCACAGGTGACAGTACTCCTTTCCAAAACAACTTCCTTTTGTTTATTTAGCACTTGGTCCTCAGATGCTGTTAAATCCCTTGAGATAAATAAGCTTCTACTTATTTCCCCTGCCTCTGGAAAGGAAACCAGAAATTCTACACCTCCTTGAATTCTCTGCACAGGCCTACCATAACTATGGAAATCTTGAATTACTAAGCTGTAAAGAGTCTCAACAGCAATGTAAGAGCAAAGCATTCCCTCTTGTTCCAATTTAGAAGTTTCAACAGGAACAACGATTCAATTAAGGTCAATGGTCTTCAAAAATCAGTCTGACAAGTGTCACTAGAGATGCTTTGCAACATTAGCTAAAACACCTACAAATGTTTTACAAGCATTAAAGAAGTTTCATTTGATGAAGATGGTCTTTAAAGTCAGAAGAGAAAATCTACTTGTGGTGAAACAATACATTAGGTGATAGGAAAGCCCTTCACCATGAAGAGACCAACTCTTACAGAAAAGCACTCACTGGTTGGGCCAGTTTGGTGGAGAAGCTCCTAGGAAAAGCTTTTGTCCTATTTTATAAGACACATGTTATAGCTTTAGAAGCTGCAAAAGTTTTAGACAGAGTGACAACTGAAGAATTGCATACATCACAAGAGTAAAACGTTAGCAAACAGAGATGACCAAGTGTGCTGAAGAGGATGTCCAATTCCAGCATCTCGGTCCTCTCTGCACATTTCGGGTATTGTACAAGTAACTGGTTAATAGTTCAAATACTCTAAGACCAGCTACATGTGCCAAGTAGCTACCACACGATAAAAAGGTCCAACCAGCTGTCACAACCCAATTAACTTGTGCCCATGCCACTGAGCAAGAGATAACATTCAAATCATCTTCATTTGACTATTAAGGGTTAAAAGACTTCCCTGCCAAGAAATTCCTTGAAACAAAACGCTGGTGGTGTACTACAGATAATTGGTCAGCTGAAATAAAATGCTGGGGGAAACTATATATAATTGGTCAAAGATAAACGTAAGCTCCTCACACGTAGCACACACGTAACAGGTAGGAAAACCTAACCCACTACCTTGTAACTTGAGGAGACAAAGAGATGCCACCTGCCAAAAATTAAAGATTCCATATAACGGTTCACCATTGGATATTCCTGTAAAACACCTCTGCCTATAAATAGTTTAACGGTTTCCGCCCAAGGCGGAGAGCTCTGGGGATTTCACAGGAAACACCTGTGCTTGTCACCAGAAAATTGGGAAACTGATCAATTCCTAATCAATCGCCCCGTCAGCGTAAAATATTGACGTAAAAAGTCTTGCAAGCGCGACCGTCCCTTTTCGGCGCCACGTCCGTCATTATCTCGCCGTAACTGAACTGCGTGCGTGTCCTCGACTCTGTAACCGAAGTTATATGCGCATATTTGACTCTGTAACTAAAGCTGTAACGGAACGAAGGCTCACCTGCGTCGTCCATCACTATCTAGGCGACGTAAGTAAACAAACTCCTGTAACCTACACGCGTCTGTGCCTGGTTAATTCCAC
>NW_005842134.1:762233-779912 GCF_000455745.1 Alligator sinensis | reverse complement strand
AAATGTTTAGTGTCAAATCGTTGAGAGGAGAAGCAAGTAGTGATGCATGACAAGGTTGATGCGTTTCGAAAGTCTTAAGTAAAGAAATGGAAAAATTGTGGAAAACGTCAACCGACTCTTGGATATAGGCCAAGGTTGATTATCAGACCCCTTCCGTTGGTTTGAGCGGGACACATCATCATGGTTCCTCAACTTGTTAATACCCTTCATTACGCTTTTGTTACCAATTGCTATATTTGTGTGTTTTAGTTGTTGGATTTTACAGTATCTCAAAACAAAGTTAACCACGCTTTTTGCTTTTGTATATACCCGCTTGCCAGAAGAAAAACCCAATGACGGCGAATATGATGACGAGAACGAACTATAATTTAAGAGAAAGTGATCACTTGCTGTGCCATGGGCAAGGGGGCATGTCACAACCCAATTAACTTGTGCCCATGCCACTGAGCAAGAGATACCATTCAAATCATCTTCATTTGACTATTAAGGGTTAAAAGACTTCCCTGCCAAGAAATTCCTTGAAACAAAACGCTGGTGGTGTACTACAGATAATTGGTCAGCTGAAATAAAATGCTGGGGGAAACTATATATAATTGGTCAAAGATAAACGTAAGCTCCTCACACGTAGCACACACGTAACAGGTAGGAAAACCTAACCCACTACCTTGTAACTTGAGGAGACAAAGAGATGCCACCTGCCAAAAAATTAAAGATTCCATATAACGGTTCACTATTGGATATTCCTGTAAAACACCTCTGCCTATAAATAGTTTAACGGTTTCCGCCCAAGGCGGAGAGCTCTGGGGATTTCACAGGAAACACCTGTGCTTGTCACCAGAAAATTGGGAAACTGATCAATTCCTAATCAATCGCCCCGTCAGCGTAAAATATTGACGTAAAAAGTCTTGCAAGCGCGACCGTCCGTTTTCGGCGCCACGTCCGTCATTATCTCGCCGTAACTGAACTGCGTGCGTGTCCTCGACTCTGTAACCGAAGTTATATGCGCATATTTGACTCTGTAACTAAAGCTGTAACGGAACGAAGGCTCACCTGCGTCGTCCATCACTATCTAGGCGACGTAAGTAAACAAACTCCTGTAACCTACACGCGTCTGTGCCTGGTTAATTCCACCCCATCCATCACTACCCGCCTGCCGAACTTTAAATCTAAACACTCCGGTGTGAGTCAGGCGGCTGCCGGCTGCTGCTCTGATTCACGACACCAGCCACAACATTAGACCTCAAAAATATGTACTAATTCCATAGCTGGCTGCTATGGAGCAGGACTGGTAGGGCTTCTAGCCATAGATGTGCACTGTGCCCAGTGTGAAACCCCTGAGCCCTGGGGACCACAGCTACCATGACCCCAAGGCTCAGGGGTGCATGAAACACTTGGGCCCTGTAACAGGTTGCCCTCCCCAGTGGCATTTTAGTGGCCTTTGAGGGGCACCCTTGAAGTCCCTTAATGGTTCATTTCTGTCTTTCATCTTGTATCCCACCTTTACTTGTCTGCTACGTCTTCATGTAAAATATTATTTAGATGTTCTTACAAGCAGGAGACTACCTATTGTACTTCTATGTTGGGGTTCTCAGCCACCCCGGGCCTTGCCTCCCCCAGTCTTTCTCTAGCTCTGCCTACCAATCTAAACCCACCAGGTAGGGTTTGACTCGGAGGCTCTAGCTCCTTAATCCTCTCTGGGCCTGGGGCCCTGCTTTTGCGTTCACTATGGAGCCAGGCATTTTGGCCCCCTTTCACCCTGCGGCCCCTGGATGCCAAGCTGTTGGGTCTTCTGCCTCCTTAGGCTTGGCCCTTTCTTATAGCTCAGGCTACTAGCCAAGATTCCCCCACTGGGACTTGGCTTCAAAGTCCTGCAGCCAGATCTGTGCTACTAGCCCTGTACAGCTGCACCCACTAGTGTACTAGGCCCTTTGGCCTTTTATGACTGCACCCAAGGTGCTAATGAGGCCTCCTCCTCCCCTACAGCCTCAACCACAAACCACTGGTTTATCAGTCAAAATACAAAAGTAAGTCCATGGGCTATAACCATTAAAAAAAAAAATTAAAGAAGGCAGTATGCCAGCTTACGTTTTTTAATGACTCCATGCTCCTGCTTCCCACTGTCTATTAGGATCCTCCTTGTGGGGCTGCCACAGCTTCTCTGGGGGTCACCAGGAGTTCTCCCTATAGTAACTGGACAGGCAGCCAAGCATCTCCATGGAGCTCTTTTGCACAAACTCCTTCCCCCTGGCTGCTGCCCAAGAACTGCCGCCAAGCCCAGGGTTTTTATAGTTCTGGCCTGCCCTCTTCCGGTCATCTGACTAGCCAGCAAGGCTCAGCTTTTAATCCCTACCCTGCCAGGAGGCCGTGCCCAGAAAGTTCTGGTCTTAAAGGAACCGGCCTGCTTTCTAGGAACAGGGCTAGGGTTCCCTGTTACAGGCCCATGCAGGTGAGATGTAGCTGGGATCCAAAGCCCCAGGAGTATGGGAACTCTAAGTCCCAGCTATGTATGGGCTCCAGCTGTAGGAGTCTGCTTCTTGCTGATGCATTGGGAGCCCAGGATCAGGCTCCCACTACACCAGCAATAGAGCGTGACTAGATCCAATGTACAACACCACAATCGTGCCTCCTGCCACGCACGTGTGGCATGGCAAGACTGCATAGACCGCACACCAGATCCAATTGCATCTTTATCTGCATGTGTAGAGGGGGCTTCACAAATGCATACAGGATGAATTTGCTACAGGCTCAGTATTAGCACTAGATGTATGAAAGCCCATGACTAATGTGATGGCCAAGACAAGCCAATAGGAAAGACCAAGCTTGATGGTCCTTATATTTTCAAATTAAAACAAAACAAAACAAACATACAAAAACAAAAAAACCCCCACAAACAAACGGCAGTAACAAAAATTAGATCATCTTCAGGCTCTCCCCATCTGAGATTAGGTAGCAAAAAAGGGTAAAAAACAGATGTTAACTCAGGGGCGGGCAATTATTTCGGGTGGAGGGCCACTTACTGAGTGTTGGCAAGCCATCAAGGGCTGCATGACAGGCAGCCAGGGTCAGATAAATATTAATTTTCTAAATTTTTAGGGGCCTCGGACCAGATAGGCTGGCTGCATCCGGCCCATGGGCCGCATTTTGCCCACCCCTGTGTTAACTCCTTTGCAGTTCACTATTATTTGTGATATCTGTTTCTGCAGCCATGTGGAGCCCTATCCCAAACTTCATTGGTTAATCAGCCTTCCTGATTTTAATCAGTCCAAATTTTCCATAAGTTTGCTCAGATTTAGAGAAAGGACCTTACTTTAATAGGACCAGATACTATAAGCCTACATCTTAAGCCAACAGCAGTTTGGTTACAAACTCTTTTCTTCTGTATGTGCCTCCTTTTCCACTCTAGCTACCCTGAAAACTAGTAAGTATCAGAAGATGCTGCTGTATAGAAACACAAGTAGTCCCAGTTTGAGCAACTGTAAGAGAGAGGTTGGTCTGGGAGGCATTGCAAATGTTGGGGGTGTAACAAGGAAGAACTCCTGGGGTGGCCACGATGCCCCCTGGTGGTTACCCTGCTCCTATTATCTCTTTGGTCTTTTAAACATTTGCCCCTTTTCTTCACCAGCCTTGATGTAAATAAACACTTAAAAAATAGAGGCTGCCCTTTGGATCCTTGAGTGAGATCTCATCCAATCCTGAGCTTTGGTCTCATTACTCAATGGACCTTAAAGGCTTATTACATGGCTCCAACCTGCCCTTACACCATGTCCATATCTTGCAGATGTCACTGCACAGACACTCTCTTGTCAGGGCCTTGGTCCTTTCAGCCTCTTCCCCTTTTCTCTGGCTGCAAACCTCCAGTCCTGGCCCACTGACTTGGATTTGGCTCTCTCTGCCTCAGCCCTTAGTCATAAGTGTCTTTGGGCCTTCTGGCCCTGGTCTCTGCCCTTCTGTAGTCAGAGTCCACTCTGGATCTGCCTGCCTGGGTCCCTGGCCCTGTCTCTGCCCTGTTCTGGGCAGTGAGCCTTCTTTTGTGCCCAAAGCCCACTTTGTGTTCTGGGCTCCTAGCCCCTGGCAGGCTCAAGATACCTACATGCCCTACGGCACTATTGGGACCTCTGCCATCCACTGATAGTCCCAAACCCAAACCACTCGTTTAAACCACAACACAATCAGAAAGTCCTCTGGCAGTAACAGAACTCCCCGCACTGGGTTTCATCATAACAGAAGCTCTGCAGAGGGACCTCCAAGCTCCATCCCTATACTGGGTACCACTTCCCAGCAAGCTGTAGACATCTTGGTTGTGGAGCTCAGAGCATCTCGAGTCAACCAGGCAGTCCCCTTCATCCTTTCTACTCAGGAGTTCTTATCCCTTTTTCTTGAAGGGTCAGACTGACTGCCTGCTCTCAGGCCCTGGCTTTACATCCCTCCCAAACCCTGCCCATCCAGTCACATAACTCTATAGCCACTCCCAGGTGTTCCCCTCCTGTCCTTGATGACCATCCTGCTCCACCCTAGGAGCACTTAGCTCAGCAGCCTGCAGCCCTTTGCTCCTGTCTGCCTGTCTGCCTTAGTGCAGTTTGCTGCTTTGTCTCCCCTCCCTGCATGTTACCTTCCCAGGACCTCTAGCTGGATCTAGCATTATGTATTCTTTTCATGCAACAAGTTCATTAGCAGCTGGCTTGCTTCCAAGCTGCCAGTCCTCCCTTATCCAGCTTAGTCAGCAATAGTTTTCTCTTTAAAATAACAGAAGCCTCCTAGCTTCCTGTTAGAGTGGGAAATATAAGGCAGGGAAGTGAGTATTCTTTGTGTTTCCCTCGCACAGTTCATCAGGTGACCATACCTGTCCCTTTGTGCTGGCACATTTATAGAACATATTACGCATAGCAGATTTTCTCATACCTTCCAACAGTCTGTCTGTAACACCTTAAAATGAACATCAGTTAGGTGAGAAGGATTTTTGTGGGTAATATCTTTTATTGGAGCAATGGTATAGTTGGGAGAGGTGCCCCACTGCTATGTACCAGCTAGAGCAAACACCTGTGCAGAACTCCGATAAAGACAGGATATGAGAAAAAACATGATCCCACTTCTGCCATGACAGTTTAGTTCAAGATGACAAAAATTAAAAGGGGTTTGCTCCCACATACTAAAACCCTGTCACTCAGCTTTAAAGGAATCAAACAGCAGGTCTGAGTGCAGGACTGCAAGGAAAGTTACAGGAGGAAACTGGACACCAAGAGGGTGGAGCTTGACTTTCAGCCCCAACATAATTATTTGACTTGACAATCAGAGTGCAGAGGCTGTACAGAGACCAGCAAAGCAGAGACATTTCCACAATGCAAGCAGGTAAGCCAGACATTCAGGAGTGCAGAATGACTCCTCTTGTATAACATGCAAAGTAAGAAGAATCCATATTCTCAGTTGTGACTTTTTTCTCTGTTTTTATAGGAATAAATAGGATATACGCATTCACAGAATGGTATGTGGCTTTGTGGGTCTCTTTCATCTACAGAGAGAGAGAGAGAGAGAGAGAGAGAGAGAGTGTTTAGAGATTTTGGGTTGCTCTATTTTGTGGCCGTTTCATTTTACCTTCGTAATTACTATGGTACCATCAATACAATTCTATTCTTACAAGCATATCTCGTGTGGATCATTAGTGTTGTGTAAATATTAGTTACTTATAAGCAGGGATCCTGGTTTTCTGTTTAAAAATCCAAAATACTCTGATTAACACCCCCTAACCCCGCAGATCCACGTTTTTCCACAATTAAAATAAAACACCACTATATATATATGTATCAATTGAACACAATGTTTTATTGATCTATTTACAGTTTTAAAGCAATTTGGAAACCTACCAGTGCATCAATTATTATAAGAAAATAAATACTAAATACCTATAATATTTTGGCATTTGATTTTGGTTTTTTTATCATAGAAAATTAGAGTTCCTCTTGCTCCCTTTGCTCACCAATGTGAGTTCAGCTGCAGCTGTCTACCCTACTGCTTTGTGGCACTGAGTAGCAATGATATGCCATTGCCCCTCACTCCTGACCCCCAGCATCCCAACCCCTGCCCCCACCCCACCCCACCGTCCCAGCCCTGCTCCTGCCCTTCACTCCTGACCTGCTGCCCCCCACCCCCACGCTCCAGTCCCCCAGTGTGTGGAGAAGAGGGTGGGTGTGTAGAGCAGGTGGGGTGTCCAACCATAGGCGACAAGATAGGCTTTGCATTGGGGGAATGGAGGGGGCATGTACTCCTCCAGATTTGTGCACCCACGGCAGGGCATGGGGCTGTAGTTTTGCCAGACCAGCATTGGGCAGGAACTGCTTCCATAGCCCAGTGGGCAGGACCTGGCACAGGAGGGCTGAGTGGGGCAGCAAGACTCGCTGCTGCTGCTGCTGCCACCACTGCCACTGGGACCACACCAGCTGCACCACCATGGAATAATGCCATGCCATCAGCAGTGCAAGGAGTACCAGGTTAGGGGTGGGGGGGGACATACACTGCCCTCACCTCTTCCAACTGCTACCCATGGGGGTGGGAGGTGCCCTATCTCACTGACATGGTCCAGCTGCTGCTGCTCCCCTCAGGCCACCTGCACTGCCCTCCACACCATCTCCCCTCCAGGGCAAATGCCACAGCCTGACACAGGAGCAGCTGGCAGCTGGAGGTGAGGGCAGCAGCCCTCCCCTCCCCCCCTCCCCTTCTTCCCCCCCTCCACCGGTCAAATACTCCTTGCACTGGTGATGGCAGGGTATTACTCCAGTCCACCCACCCCTGCTGCAGCACAGGTTGGGCAAACCCAGCCCAAGCTCCCTCCCCCTCCATTCTCCCCTCTCATCCTGCAAACAGCGCCAGAGCTGGGAGGGGGCTAGACCTAGGGTAGGGAGGCTGCAGACAAACAGCTCCTCCTGGATCAGATCCAAAGTGAAACCTGCCCCTAGCCCCCAGGCCAACAGTGAACATTTGTTAGGTCAGGGGGAGAGAAGTGGGGAGGGAGGGGTTTCTGTACCTCATGGTGCTTTCTGCAAAGTGCCATTAGTTGCAGTGGGGAGCTGCACATTTGTCAGCGCCCCGCAAGAAAGACAACTTTCCCATTTTGGAAGTGAAACAATATGATTTGGGGATTTGAAACTGACCTCACTTCCTGAAAAGCAAATAGGTTCAGATGTGACTTGCCAAACTACATCCCTCTTATATCACCAGTGATGATACTCTGTTGATTGCAGGCTGAGGCAGAAACTGGGCTTCCTCAGTTTAACAACTGGGCATGACGAGTACATGGAGGAACATGAACAGAACCAAGAAGTGCCTGAGAGGTATTATATAAGCAAGTAACAGGTGTGGGAGACCTTCTTTTCTCACAAAATCTGTTAGTACAGAGGGTGGAAACCTATGGCCTACACCCTGGATACAGCCCACAGAGCCATTTGGTATGGCCTACAGACATGAAGCTTTGAGAAAAGGGGGTTTCCTCTTTGGGTGCTCTCTCTGGGCTGCTGAGGGGACAAGTGATGGCCAGGTCCTAGCACCCACCTACCCGCATCTGACCTGGGGTGAATTGTTCCAGTCTGCAGCTGGATAAGATTGCCTACCCTGCATTAATAAATATATAAACTGCAGGGCAAGTTCCTCTGGCTTGAGGCAGACATAGAGCGACCATGGGCATTGGAGGAGATGAGGTGTTGCTATGGGACTCTCCTGCAGCTTCTGAACAGTGACAACTTTCCTGCAGCTTTATCCTCACTTGCCTGATACATTAAAGCACCAGTCAAATGGTTTAAGAGCTACAACAGACTCAGCTTACAAAGCTCTTTCTGGTGCAAAGGCCTTAGATACTTCAATAGTCTCCACAAAGGACAGAGAAGTATGTGGTAGTAGACTGTAGAGCTAAAAGGATACTTAATCACAGGAATAATAAGTCAGATGGACTTCAGCTTCTGTCCTGCTTTCTTTCTTTGCAGGGATGGGGTTTCACATGAAGAAAGACATGCACAACATTCATCAAACATGCCTCAGGAATCTATTTTGTAGCTGTGTTGATCTGAGACAAAGAGAAATGCAAAACTCTAAAACTTTTGTTGGTTCAGAGATGATACCTTTTATTAAACCAACTAAATATAGCAAAAAAGATTCTTTCTTTGCAAGCTTTTCGGGCACATACACCCTTCTTTAGGCTCTTTACAAGTTCTCTTAGGTAGAAAATAAACTTCATTTTTGCACAGAGGAAGTTGAGACTGGACGTATATTCCCCTGAGTCTGAGAAGGATGCTATTCTCTCCTGTAGGATGGTATTTGTAGTCCACTTTAGCTAGAGCTCATGTTCACTAGCCGGCCTTTTACACTGAAGTAGGATACGTGGAGAGTCACTGGAGAAGTGACAGTGAATTGGTCAAGTGATCTGGAGAATGATTGGTCCAGCTGCAGAAAACACCTTGGAAATCTTCTGACCCAGACCTTGACAGCAAAACAACAAGAGAGATCAGGGGAAAAGAGCATGTGTATGTGATAGGGGACATAGCAAAAGAAAACAAGAGCAGAGAAAAAGAGCCATACCAAGAGATGCCGCAGCCATTCTGAATGTCTGATTCATAAGGAAGAAAACTAGATAAGTGGGATGAAGGTACAGAACAGAGGGCAAAAAGGCCAAAAGGGCCCAATAGACTTTCGACTTTTTTGACCTTTATTATTAAAAACCCCAGCAAGAACCAGTTAAAAGCAACCAGTTAGAAGCACAGACCTATGTGAGGCTAGATGTGAAAAACAAACAAAAAACAAAGAATAACAATTCAAGAAAGTAACAATGAAGAAAACCCTTGCACCTCCCCCATTCCCACATGCCTGTGATCACACTTTAAGCACCCTCTTCCACAAAGCTTAGCCCCCACATGGCCCAACAGGAGGCAGACTGGGCCACATTTTGCTTTAGGGTAGTGGTGGGCCAGATGAGTGGCAAAGGGATCATTTGCAGGCCAAATAGGGCTCTGGGACCCAGCACTGTCTCCTCCCTGTCCTGTGTGCCAAGATTGGACCCAGGAGCCTGGTGCCACCCCCTTCCACCCCCTGCATGCTGGGATTGGGTCCTGGAGGCCTGGCCCTACCCCCTCTGAGCCCTGGAAGTCAGGATTGGGGCCTAGTGACACACCAGGATTGGGCCCTGGGCCCCCACCCCGACCTGGCCCTGCACCTGGATGAGTTGCCAGATCCAGCATGCAGGTCCCGGGAATGCCCATGGGTCCAGAGACATGGTATCAAGGAAGTGGTGGTGCTGTTCTTCCACTGCCAAATTTACAGACTTGCAGGGAACCCTGCAGGCCAGACAACACAGTGCCATAAGCTGGATCTGGCCTGCAGACCAGGGGTTGAGCACCCCTGATTTAGGGCAATGACTTGATCTTTAATGTTTTTTCTTAATTAGGGAGGTTGTTGACAGAGACTGGCTTGCCTCCTCCTAGGTGTCTTTGCCTGGTGTGCTGTCTTCCAGGCTTCTCAGTCCTGAGCTGTCTGGGCTGGGCCTCACCTTTTAAAGCCTCAGGGGCCCTAGGGGCAATAATTGTGAGGTCCAGCCACCCCCATATTCACGCCCATGCCTGCAGATATTATGAGCTATCATTCCCAGGAGTCACCTTGCCTCAATACACAATCTGTCCTACTCAGGCCTCTAAGCACTTGTTGGGGTATTGGCCTTGCCAGGCTTCTGCCTCCTCTTTCTAGCTGGGATCCCTCAGCCTAGGCCCACTGCACCCGGGCTTGGCTCATGAGCTCCAGCCCTCTTGGATTCTGTCTCTCTGACCCTAGTTTTGTGCCTCCTGGGCTATGGGCCCTGGCCCCCTTGGCTTTAGGGCAAAGTTCCTGAACTCAGAAACCAGACACATCTGACTGAGGAGCTGAAAGAAATGGAGGGCATCATCAGAAGGAGACCTGGTCAGCCAGTTTTGGTAGCTCTTCAGCATCGCCATCTTAGACTGGCCCAAGAGGAAGCTGGGCAGGCAGCTTACTCCCACTATCTGGCACGGGATTGAATAGATGTATGCCATCTCGCCAAAGCCCAAGACAAGAGTGCCAAAAAGGGCACTGAAGGCAGCAAAAAATGGCCACAGCTGGGGGCAGTCCAGGAAGACATAGTAGAGGGTCTCCTACATGTCCTTGCAAAAGGGGCCGGCTGCCATCCCTGCCAAGGTCATGTAGCAGACAGAGGCACCAGTGGCCAAGGCCCGAGCAGCAGGCACCACTGAAATTCGCTAGTCTGCGTAGTGATGGGTAGTTTGTAAGAAGAGTCTACAATGAGTTTCTCAAGCAGCAGGATGGAGGGTGTGCAAAACAGCACTGTGCTACAAGACAGCAGCCACAAAGTTTTTAATAAAAAAATCAGGACTCAGCCATGGTAAGAGAGACTAGGAAGGTGCCAGTGCCACTATTGTAGCTGTGTGTTGACCCCCTCAGCAGGGCCTTCCCAATTCTAGGCTGAGTATAGTGGTGGGCTGAGGAAGATCCCCAGCGCTTTTATATCAACACAGCATCAGGACAACCTCCTGGCTGGTTTGGGAGACATGCATCAACCCAGGCGCCCAGCAGAAGAGAGTTGCTTTTGGAACAGTTAATATAGGCCAAGGAGGCAGGCTGACAGTCTTATCAGGGCCTGGATGTTGTTCTCACAGCTCACAGTCAGGCGCAGATAGAGGAAAGCTTCAGAGCAGGTTTGTCTGACTGGCAGCCTCTCTCCCTCCAGCTTACACTTCCTTCCCCCACCCCAGGGACAGAGCAGTTCAGCAGAGACCAGGGAGCTGAGGATGAGGCTGTGGCCATGTGATGCAGTAATGTGGAGGGTGCCCCCAGGTGGGCATGCAGCCGGGCTCCCATGCAGCTGCATGGGGCAGCAATGAGCTTAGGGGAGGGTAAGCGGGGGGTGCAGTGGGGGGGTCTATGCCTGCAGGGAGTATAGCCTCCCTGCTGCTTAGAAGTTGGAGAGCCCTGCTTCAGAGGATGGAAGCCTTTCCTCTGGTCCAAAAGGGTTTTACTTGTTTTGCTGTCTTCTGTGGGCACAATGATCAAGTATCTCATTTCCTCACTGCACTGAAGATTTCCCAGTGCTCTCAGTAATGCAGCTCCACATGTAGTTAACAGTGTAACTCAGGGCTCAAACCATTGTACTTCAGGGACTGGATTGCTCTGGCATTGGGATGAGCCACCAGGCTGAGTCCACAGCCAGTTGTAATAGGGACAGGCATCTGTTATAGGACTGGAAGGGAACTCCCAGGTCATGGACTCTAGGTCCCTGAAACTAAGGCATCCATGCAACACATGTTCCCGCAAGAACTCTGCAGAGTTCCAGCTCTGACATGCTCATGAGCACATGGGTTTGAAGGTTATAGCTCCATCGCAGGACTGTTAATGTGCTGGTACCTTGCACATGGCTTTAACTAGGTTCAAACTTCTCCAGCTGACCTACTGCAGTGGTCCTACAACTTTATGGGGCAGCCTCCTGGCAGCAAGTGACCCTCCCTCTGCTGAATCAGACCTAGCAGAGCATCTCCCTTCCTGCTGCGCCAGACCACCCCTGGCCACAGGCACCCATGTATGGACAAGGGTTTGTTTCACATTCATGCGTACTGTACCAGGCCTAATCCCAGACGGGTATTAGTCTTTTGGTCACACAGCCATACCCAACATGAAGGGAAAGGCTTTTCCCTGATCTTGTACTATGCAAGTCTCAAATCTCCTCATCAGTAGAGCTGCTGTGCTCACAAATGATTTCCCAAAAAGCTGTCACCATTGAGCATTTTGTGTGACTACTGCTTCTAGTTGTTAACAAAGTCTGGTGTTTAAATAACAATGCACAATCTGGGCCATCCTCTGGGAACATACAGGCTGTACCTATTGTGTTACACCTCATTAAAACTTTCCATGTTGTTACTGAAATCTGGACCTGTTCCCTGTGCATTTCCCTTCTGGCACAGCCTAGACCTACTCAGCCACTGCAATTCATAACAGAAGGCCAGTTTGCAGAAGTAACCAAGTTAAAAATATTTTTATACTATGGCTTGGATCTTCACTTACACCTAGGGGCTGCACAGCAGAGCTCCAGTGTTGCCGGTGCTTGTGACCTTGGGGTGAGTCTTATTTGGTGTCTTTGTTAAAGCTCCAACTCTTAGAGTCCTGTATTTCTAGGAAGATCTCCATTTTCACACCAAAGGACAAGTACATTTTTGTTCCTTGTTCTTGAAGAAGAGCTTGGGGCCTCCCTCATATGAGCTCCACTAAGTTCTGAAATCAGAGAGAAAACAATCTCTTGATTTTTAAGGAAAATTATGCTGAGCATTGGCACTCGTTGATACTGCTACTCACAAACATGATTCACAAAGTCCCTATAAAACAACTGTGTGAACTGTAGATCCCAGATCTGTCCAGGTCTCCAGGGTACAGGCAGACAGATCTATTGTATCAGGATCAAATGATGGATAGAAGCAATCCAGACAATTTTTACATCTGGGGGATTTTGTTGCCATTCAAATGTAGCAAACCTGCAGCATCAGTACAGGAGGTCAGACCAGATGATCTAATGGTCACTCTTTGAATTGACCTAAAGTGTTTTGACTGATGCCCTCCAAGCACTGTCCAGTGATTAATTTGCTTGTCTGAGCAAATTGTCAGATGGCGAAGGATTGGCAACCCTGCTTTACAGAGGGAGAAAGGGAAGCAGGGAGAAGTGAAAGGAGCTGCCCATGGGGTCATTGTCACAGCTAGGACTGAAGCTCAGAACTCCTTGTATTCTGGTCCCACTTGCCATGATGTTGAGTGATAAGCTGCTGGTTTGGGGAAAAAATAACTGTTTGTTTACTGGGGAGGGAGAAACCTCACACGAGATAGTATCAGTGACAAAGTTTCCTTTTCCTCAAGGCAGAGAATGTCATACTTATGAGGGGGGAAAAACAAGACAAAACAGGCCTTTGGATCTCAGCAAACATCCTTGGACTCTGGCACAACACTGGGGTTTATGAGACTCAGCTGTGCTGGTGGTGCTACAAGTGGGAAATTGAGTAATTGAAATTCCTGTCATTACTTAGGAGCAATTCAAACTTTGCCCTTTACTTAGTCACAATTCAAAGGTCAGGGAGGGTTCTGATCAGGTGATTGGGAATGAGGACAGGCAACTTGAACCTCCAGAGAATGGAGGCTAACAGGACCTGCTTTATTCTCCAGCCTTCATTCTGTCCATACCCATGGCAGTCATTCAAGCAGCCTGTAGGGAGATTATTGTAGTGAGACATCATGTCAGCCCAGGGCAACTCCAGTCACAACTCCCATCTTTAATTCCTCCTTTCCATCCCCTTCCTGGCCCCAGGGATGGATTGAGGTGGGGCTGCAGGGGGAGCGGGGTGCAGTGGGACACTTGCACCCCACTTTGATTCCTGCTCCACCTAAAGTTTAAAACCAACTGCCTGGCAGCGGCAGCAGCATTTCTAGTCAGTCAGTGCTGAGGGAGTCATTTGGCCTCAATGGTTCATTGTAATCTACCTGGTCCCTTCTTAACTGTTCATTCCACAGGAGTGAGGGGCCCTCTCTTCTTTTTCAAGGTCTTGATGTTCCACCGATCAAGCTATCCTTTGTTCTGCAATTTTGCTGTCTGTTTGCTGCTCCTGGTGATAAAACTCCTATTTCACAGCCCTGCGGATTGGGAACTCATTCTGATGAAGTTACATGCATTTTTGCTTCAATATTAAACTAAATAATACAGTCCTAGGCCCCTAGCATACAATAAAGCTTCAAGTTTATTTTTAACTGGAGAAAAATGTGTGTTGTTTTATATGTGATGATGCACCTCACCATCTGCGTCCCCCTTTTCAAAATTCTAGGTCTGCCCATGCCTGTCCCTGCACTTGCATGACACTAAAACTCCCACGTGCTTCCAGGTGAAGCTCTTGTGAACCTGATTCTGCCCCTGACATTGCTCTTAACTAAGGAGGACATATCCCTGCTCTGCACAGCTTCTTCGTGCTTCTTGCAATCTGACTGTGCAGTGCTCAATCAGGCCTCAAGGCAGGCAAGAGGAAACAGATCGGGCCAGGGGGATGAGAGTAAGCTAGAAGGTGCATCACTGAACAAGATGGCTTCTTAAGTGGAAGAAAGCAGGCCCTGGGTTCTAGCTTAGCTCCTGCTCCCAATGCTATTATCTATCCATTTTATCCAGTGATGCAAGGTGCAGTTAGCCAGATTCATGAGGAGGGCTGGAGAAGGTTCTGGGTAATGCTTGATCTGTAGCCTGAAAACTAGGGAGACCCTCATCCAGATCTCCTGGGTAAACGTGCTAATCACTAGGTTATTTGGTAAAGCATTAGTGGGTGTTTTTTTCTGGCTTCTGCTGGGCCATGATTTCAAGACTTTTGCCCAGATACACAGATGCAGAACTACATACTTGCCCAGCCAGAGTGCAGCCTAGTGAGCATACTCAGCCACCATGTGGATCTTGCACTAGAGCAGCTAGAGCATCTTACACACCCACACTATGTGGAATAGGATCAGGAACAGTGGATCAGTGCCAAAGCTGTATGGCTCGGACACTGCTATTGCAAAAAGGAGAAAGTAAAATAGGATCCTGCCCTATCAGCTCCAGTGATTTACCTTGGGATACAGCAACAGTATTAGATTCAGGGGTCCACGAACTGCAAGCCATGTGGAAAAGGAATGGACATAGTCACTATGCCCGATGCAATCTCAAACTCTCTGCATCCTGGAACAATGTGATCAAAGTGAGCCTTGCATGGTTTTGGACCAGAATAGGCTGAATGTGTTTAATCAAATAATGTTTCTCTTCAGCAGAGTCTTTCAGTTTCCTGTTTCCACCTCCTGGTTGCTGTTTTCAGAATAGAACTGAGGGAAAGGTGGAGTCGGTGACTTAATGCATTTAATACATTCCACCTGCACAGTCTGTGGTATGAGGATGCAGATAGATTATACTTTGTATCCAAGTTGCATTATATACATCAGCAGGTGCTGGCTGTGTTGTATTACAGCATCCATCATGGATGTGTCTATGCTGTTCCACACCTACTAGACTGCTGTATCGGTTTCCCAGGCCACAGGGCCTCATGTCACAAGCTGCTGGAGTTTGAACAGAAGCTGATCACAGGCAAATTGGGGCCCGCACCCTGGGGAAGAGTCCAGCAGAGCCCCACAGCCCTCCCAAGGGTGCAGGCAGGAGGCTGCTGCTGCCAGCTGGGACTGTCCCTGGGAGCTGAGCTGGTGGAGGGAGGCAGAGCGCAGCCTTGGTGCTGTGCTCCACTACCCCCCACCGGGCTCAGCTCCACGGGGCTGCAAGCGGCTGAGAACCGAGCCAGGTGGAGGCAAAGCGCAGCCCCCAGGCGGAGGCGGGCGGAGCGCAGCCCCTGGGCAGCAACTTGCCCACCTCCACTGGGCTGCAAGCTGCTGGGTTCCCCTGCCCGGTGGAGGCAGGTGGAGCGCAGCCCCTGGGTGATGATGCGTAATGTCCCCCCTCCCCCAAACCACTGACAGTCTGGAAGCAGCAAACCCCTAACCCAGTCCACATTTCCTCCCCCTTCCCTTAAGTGTCCTCCTTCCGTCCCACATCTGCAACACCACACACGCTTGTATACGGACACAGATTTAAAGTATAAATTAATTTATTTTAACATAACTAAGAGAAAGAACAAAGCACTCCTCAGAGTTGTTGTCAGCAATATGTCCTGCCAGACAATCACACACAAGGGCTGCCTGACCAGCCTTTCCTTGAGGATTTCTCTTCAGTCCCTGTACTGCTGCTGCCCGGGCACATCCCTGTTGTCTGGCCACTGCCTGTTGCACTTCTTCTTCCCATGACTCCTTGAAAACCTCTCCATGGCTCTCACAGATATTATGCAGCACGCAGGCTGCCACTACAAAGGCCGTGATATTTTCTGGCTCCATCTCGAGCCAGCATGTAAACTCCCTCCACGGTCCTTTCAGTCAGCCAAACACACATTCCACGGCCATACTGCAACTGCTCAGATGGTAGCCAAAAACCAGCTTCTGCCTCCACTGGGCTGGGTTCCCAGCAGCTTGCAGCCTGTTGGAGGGTTGGTGATGTTCCCTCCATAAGGCCTCATGAGCCAGGGCTTTAGGGAGTAGGCAGTGTCTGCTAATATAACCAGGGGAAAAATGACACAGTGAATCACTGTCTCCTTCATGCTGGGTGTGTAGTGTCCTTTCTCTATGAGGCCAGGCAGAGGGGAGTTTCTGAACATGCACTCATCATGCATGCTGCTGGCCCACCCAGTATAAATGTTCAGGAACCCCTTCTCATTGAAGCCATCTATGGCTTGCTGTGGATTCACCAGGCAGATAATTTTGTTTGAAGCGATCTCCTTTAGTACCTGGCATACCTCACAGGTTGCCAACCCAACCGTGCAGGCAGCCATGCTGAACTGGTTTGCGATGTAGCAGAGGCTGGGTGGACTGGCCAGTTTCATGATGGCCATTGCAACCCTCTTTTCTGGTGGGATGGCCCGATGTATGTTAGTGTCCTGTCTCATGATGTGGGGCCCAAGACGATATGATAGAACATCTCCCTTTTCATTCAGCACATCTCCAGCCACTGCTGGTCGTTCCAAGTCGTCAGCACGATTTGCTTCCACCAGTCCAAGCTGCTCCCATGGGCCCACACCATACAGAGTCTGGTCCTCCTCAGGTTTCTCAACAGAGCCCAGTCATCTTCCACTTCTTCGCTTTCCTCTGGGTATTCCAAGTCCTCTGAGTACCTGTATCTTCTTCTTATTCTCATTGCTGTTAAAGCAGGAACACACCTTGCCACTAAATACTCTTTCATCATGACCAGGTCAAAAGATGCTTAGATGCAGGGGTGGAGGTAGATGTCATCTACCTAGACTTTAAGAAGGCCTTTGATACAGTATTGCATTCTGTTCTTGTAAATAAACTGACAGGCTGTGATGTAGATGATTACACAGTCAGGTGGGTGGCAAATTGGCTTAGGGGTCTCACCCAGAGAGTGGTGGTGGACAGGTCAATATCAACCTGGAAAGATGTGGGCAGTGGGGTTCCGTAAGGATCAGTCCTTGGACCGGTGCTATTCAATGTCTTCATCGGTGATTTGGACGAGGGCGTGCAGAACACCCTGTCCAAGTTCACAAATGATACCAAATTATGGGGCAAAGTTAACACACAAGAGGGTAGGGAATGGATCCAGGCGGATCTGGACAGGTTGGAAACATGGGCAGAACGAAATAGGATGCAGTTCAACAAAGACAAGTGCAAAGTGCTGCACCTGGGCAAAAAGAACCACCAACACACTTACAGGCTGGGAGATGACTGTCTCAGCAGCACAGCAGTGGAAAGGGATCGTGGAGTCATAGTTGACTCCAAGATGAACATGAGTCATCAATGTGACAAAGTGATCAACAAGGCTAACTGCACTTTATCATACATTAGCAGGTGCATGACAAACAGGTCCAGGGAGGTGATCCTTCCCCTCTATGTGGCACTGGTCAGGCCACAATTGGAGTTCTGCATCCAATTTTGGGTGCCACACTTCAAGAGGGATGTGGAGAATCTTGAGAGGGCTCAGAGGAGGGCCACTCGTATGGTCAGAGGCCTGCAGGCAAAGCCCTACGAGGAGAGGCTGGGGGACCTAGATCTCTTCAGCCTTCACAAGAGAAGGCTGAGAGG
>NW_005842134.1:757303-762217 GCF_000455745.1 Alligator sinensis | reverse complement strand
TGGACATTAGAAAGAACTTCTTCACAGTAAGGGTTGCCAGAATCTGGAATGGGCTTCCAAGGGACATGGTGCTCTCTCCTACCTCGGGGGTCTTCAAGAGGAGCCTGGACAAGCACCTAGCTGGGGGTCGTCTGACCCCAGCGCTCTTTCCTGCCCAGGACACAGGGTCGGACTTGATGACCTACTGAGGTCCCTTCTGCCCCTAACATCTATGAATCTATGAATCATTCTTATCCTTCTCAAGCGGTGCAGCAGTAATCCCCAGGTAAACAGCAATTGCAGAAGCAGTACTGCCTCCTCCTCCTGCTCACCCATGTCCTCCATTTTCTCCATGTCAGAGGATTCTTCACTGCATTGTTTTCCATTGTCAGGCATTTCATCCTCATTCTCTATTTTGTTCCTCTCGGTCAGCAGTGGCTTCTCACCCATCTGCACCAAGTGGAGGGCAGGGACTATAGGGTGTTCTGTGGTCTGGAGCTTGGTGTAGCTGTTTTTTCAACACTTCACCCTGGAGCATTGGGGCTTTTACACATCCTTTCATCCTGAGCTTAGCAACCACTGGTGTTCTGATCTCACCAAGCTAGCAAACAAAAAATGTTTTGCTTACTCCTCTCCTGGTAATGTAGGCGACTCAAAACTTTTGCCGCTTCAGGGAAAACAGGCTGTGCTTCTGCAACAAAATTATTTTGCACAAGCAGGCAGGTAGGTATCGATTTTTGCAACATTCTGGGCCATTGAACAGCCATCCCAGAGTACTTATTTACCCCATGCTCAACCCCATCACCAGGTCTTTGTTGGTAAACCGGGTGCTTCATCACCTTTGGGAGTTTTGGCAGTAATGACTCCACAATCCTTGGAATTTTCCAAGACCCTCATGCAAGCACAGCCTGAGTATACAGGCACCCCCCCAAATTTTGCCAGCCACTCACATAAATCGCTTGTACTCGTGATCATGAACTGCTTCACCATGTCTCAGAAAGCCAAGGCAAGCAGTATGAAGCTGATGTCCCAGGAGGCTGATACCTCCAACATCTGTTGTTCCAGGAGGCTGATGTCCCAGGAGGCTGATACCCCCAACTGGACCTGGGAAGAACTGGAGGACTTAATCGACATTTGGTCAAGCAAAGGATCATAGACAGGCTGGAAAGTAGGAGGAATAAGCCTGTTTGTGTTGAGATAGCAAAAGGCATGCAGACACAAGGGCACAATTGTGACTGGACCCAGGCCCGGTGCAAGATCAAGTCCCTGAGATCTGCATTTTACCAAGCCAAAGATGTGAACTCTCATTCTGCAGCAGGTCACATAATTGTTCCCTTCTATGATAAGCTGTCCATCATTCTCTCCAAGGATGTGGGCGACAACCTGGGTATGGAGACTTTCAGCACCAGGGGTGGGCAGGAGGAGGAGGCGGAGGACGTGGCAGCAGCCCCTCCTGAGGGTGAAACCATGAGCATGTCTCAGCTGTATGCAGACCTCTCCCTGATGACCATGAGTGGCAGAAAGAACTGTCGGTCACCATACACTTAGTGCCACTTTGCCCCTCCATTCAACAGACTAGCACAGATGATGAAGCAGAGGAGGTGGAGGGTCAGGAAGAAACCCATGCAGCCAATACATCATCTACTGCTACCAAGACCCAAGAACATGCTGGATCTGGTAAGTCTCTTGTAATGTGCCTCTTGCCACTGCCAGGCAACTCCTGGGTACGTGCTGGGTGGGTTTGAGGGGCTGGGTGGGAGAGGGATAAATTCATGTGTTGCTGTAGGTGGGTCACCATGTTCTTTCAGTGGTGGTGCATGACAGGTTCAGTAGCTCGTAATGTAACAGACACCAAACTAATTATTTGCTTTAATTTTTTGCAGCTAGCATCGGCAGTGGCAGCCATGGACCTGTTTTCAAAGTGGGTACTTGTAAGTTTTGGGTAGTATGAGTGGTACCCTACTGTTGTGGGGTCTGTTTCCATGCCTGCTGGCAGTTTGTGTGCTGCATGGTGGGAGTGGGGGTGGGGGGTGTACTTTCCTTGTCTTGGGAGGAAGGCAACCATTGCTTTTTCCTTTGTTTATCAGCCACTGCAATGCATGGCCGCCCGGAACGGCTCCCCAGTCGCACTACAGCAGAGCGCTGCAGAGATTTTCACAGCAGGCAGTGATGGCCCTGCGAAACCTTGCTTGAGGTTTTTGGCGGAGTCCTCACTAGCCAGAGTGGCATGCGCAGATCCCTGTCAGGACAAACTCCTCGAGTCACTGCATAAGGATGATGCCATCCTCAAAGAAGTGTGAGACACCATGTGGAATTTGAAAGACATGATTGATGAACCCTGTGTTGAATTACAGAGGTCACAGGAAAATTTCAGCGATGCCTTTCAGAGTGTGCAAAACTACCTCTTAAATAAACGGGTACCACACCCAAAAGGGAAAAGTCGGTCCGCTCGGCTTGCCTCTGTGCAGGAAAAACCCAGATGGAGAATTACAGCTGAGCCTTTTCCCCTTAACTCAGTGAGGTCACGGGAGGGCTCTACGACTGCCAGCAGGACCAGGAGGGCACCACTGCATTTCAGGGAGATGGGCAGTTCAGGGTCATGGTAGGATGAAGGCAAAGAAGCACCAGCAACTGCTTATAATAGTGTGTTCCAAACAATTAAATCTCATGGTTTTCTGGCTTCCTGTGTCTGCTTCCAAATCCACCTTTACGCTGCTTGGTTGGATTTCATTCATTGTTTGGGTTCATTTTTCTGTTTGTCTTTCTTGCCGCTTGCTGCCTGGGGCCAGAGGGGAGGGGTTGGCAATCTCTCTTGCACAGGGGGGCTCAAGAGGTAAACAGGGGGCTGCCTGGGTGGGTAGCAACACACAAGTGCTGGCCTGCATGCCAGCATTTTGCAAGGGCAGCACCCACTCTGCAAAATCACTTCTGAGGCCATACTGCTTCTGATTTCACCTCCCATAGCTGGGAGAAGGGATGTGGTGTGTCACCCCCTAGCAGCCTGGCTTGCTTTTTGGCAAGCCACCAGCCACTTTACAAAGTCGCCCACAGGAGCTCACGCATTTCTAGTCGGGTCCGCCTGTGGTGTGTGGTGGGGAGGTTCTTTGGCTTGCTCTTCACAACCCTTGCATTTTCCCCTAGACAGAAACTTTGTAAATGAGCTTTTTCATTATTCTTTTCATGTTCTTTTCCAGCCAGATGCCAGGCACTGTCTCCTTTGTTTTGGAACACCAAAGCAAGGCCATGGGTGCGGGGGCGGCGTGGGGTTTAAGGCCTGCTTTGCTTGCCCACAAACTGAGCGACTTTTCAAACTTTCCCTCCTTCTTTTTGTGCTCTTTTCCAGGCTAGCATCAGAATGTCTGGGGTTTTTCCACACCAAAATGAAGCTGCCGGGGGGGGGGCTTGCCCCACTGAAGGACTATAAATTGGGGGAGCAGAGGTCAGGGTGCGCATTCGCTGTATCAACAAGGGAGGTTTGAGGCAGTTGAGGGAGGGACGATAGCACAGTGTGGGCAAAGAAGGACTCATCGCAGTCATGAGACTTGCCCCTGGAGGGCACAGCAATGTGAATCCAGGGTTCGAGAAGACTGCAGGCTGATCAAGTGGGGTGCAGTGAAGCTTTGAGTGCTATTTGATGCCCACACATCTGTGATGTGTGACTTGAAAGAGGACATGGCAATGTGCTCCATGCCACCTTTGGTAAGTGACACCTGATACTTGTCTGTGCCCTGAGGGTGGCAGAGTTGTCTCTAGGGGGGCGGGCATGAATAGAAGCAACTGCCCTGGGCACATTGCTTTGTGGGCCCTGCAGAGATGGGCAGAGCGGACAGGGTGACTCCTCAGCACTGCCGCCAGCCTCATATCCAGATGCTCACCAACTCCCCCCCCCCCCCCCCCCCACCCCCCCCCCCCCCCGCCTTACCACCACCACAGCACGTGGAATCAGTTCTGCACAGGGCATGTATGCAGGGGCTGGGCTAATTTGCCTAAGGCCCTGCACCAGGGGCCATGCCCAGGGTGCCGCCACCCTCGCTCCTGTGTGCCCCGGACAAGCCGCCTTTGGCGGTGGCTTTGGTGGTGGGATGGGGAGGGAGGCGAGCAGCGCGGAGTGGTGGTTCCCCCACGCACCTGCCAATGGTGCCCGCTTTGTGTCTGTGCCTGGGGCGGCCGCTCCGCCCGCTGCTGTCGGTACACCACTGCCCTGCACCCTGATAGGGTCATCTCTGGTTGGGGGGAATACATTGTTTAGTTCAAATTTATTGTAAACAGGCTGCTGGAATTTTATGAGTGTGAAGGAAGGAACGCGAGGTGCACAAGAGGCACCAGTACAAATTCTGATGCTCCTTCTATCCTCCCTCCCTCTGGTTTTTAGATCCCCTTCCACTGCTAGCCACAGGGTGATCAGTCTCTGTTGGTGTGACAAGAGGCAGAAGAGAAAGGAAGGAAGAGAAGATGAAGAGTATGATGACACTTCCTTCAGGATTCTCTCAACAACTGAACTATTATGCATTATAATTATAGTTGACTTTCATCCTATAGACTTATAATATAATAACAGGTAATACTAATAATAGGAGTCAATAATAATAATAATTCCAATAGTAATATATTAATTCAAGTTTGTAATAATAGTAATATTAATTATGATTTATTAATGGTCAATAAGGAATCGAACTGTTACAATTATTATCATAGCATTTCAAAGCAGGTAGATCTGCCTTATCACCACCCCTCCCCCACCATTTGCCTCTTGCTGCACGCATACCACACATCCTGGGCACACATCACACACATCCTGGGTGCTCCACCAAATATATATAGCCAATATATGATATAGGCTTATGTTATATAGACTTATAATTACAGTTCAATTCCTTATTATGAGAAAGCAGATAGTGAGCATAAGGCAGGTGATTATGCATCCTCCCTTCCTGC
>NW_005842134.1:734654-756950 GCF_000455745.1 Alligator sinensis | reverse complement strand
GCGGCTCTCGCCCACCCCCCCCCCCCCCGCCTTACCACCACCACAGCACGTGGAATCAGTTCTGCACAGGGCATGTATGCAGGGGCTGGGCTAATTTGCCTAAGGCCCTGCACCAGGGGCCATGCCCAGGGTGCCGCCACCCTCGCTCCTGTGTGCCCCGGACAAGCCGCCTTTGGCGGTGGCTTTGGTGGTGGGATGGGGAGGGAGGCGAGCAGCGCGGAGTGGTGGTTCCCCCACGCACCTGCCAATGGTGCCCGCTTTGTGTCTGTGCCTGGGGCGGCCGCTCCGCCCGCTGCTGTCGGTACACCACTGCCCTGCACCCTGATAGGGTCATCTCTGGTTGGGGGGAATACATTGTTTAGTTCAAATTTATTGTAAACAGGCTGCTGGAATTTTATGAGTGTGAAGGAAGGAACGCGAGGTGCACAAGAGGCACCAGTACAAATTCTGATGCTCCTTCTATCCTCCCTCCCTCTGGTTTTTAGATCCCCTTCCACTGCTAGCCACAGGGTGATCAGTCTCTGTTGGTGTGACAAGAGGCAGAAGAGAAAGGAAGGAAGAGAAGATGAAGAGTATGATGACACTTCCTTCAGGATTCTCTCAACAACTGAACTATTATGCATTATAATTATAGTTGACTTTCATCCTATAGACTTATAATATAATAACAGGTAATACTAATAATAGGAGTCAATAATAATAATAATTCCAATAGTAATATATTAATTCAAGTTTGTAATAATAGTAATATTAATTATGATTTATTAATGGTCAATAAGGAATCGAACTGTTACAATTATTATCATAGCATTTCAAAGCAGGTAGATCTGCCTTATCACCACCCCTCCCCCACCATTTGCCTCTTGCTGCACGCATACCACACATCCTGGGCACACATCACACACATCCTGGGTGCTCCACCAAATATATATAGCCAATATATGATATAGGCTTATGTTATATAGACTTATAATTACAGTTCAATTCCTTATTATGAGAAAGCAGATAGTGAGCATAAGGCAGATGGTGGAGGGGTGGGGGAGTGGAACGCCCACCTCCTGGTTACTGGCCATAATAATGAGCAAGCTCCTCCTTAGGTCCCTCTATTCCCATGGCTGGACTTGGGGAAAAGTACCGAATTCTGAGCCTGACGCCACACCAGGAGGAGGGCAAGGCTTTCTTCTCAGCCTCCTCCTTGGTTGCTGACCAGGCCGCAAATGCAGCTGAAGCTATTTTCAGTAGAACACTATGCAGTATGAAGTGTATCATTGAGGGGACTCATGTTCATTGAGTGACAGTCCCCTCACTAGCCTACTATCAAGCAACTGTTGCTGTAAATAAGGACATAAAGAAATATGTAATAACCATGTAATGAATATGTACTAAAGTAAATACGTACCTTATTAAGAATTATAATTGCCTTTACACACTGTAATATTTGAATTGTTGATGGCCAGTAGTACTACTAGGGCTACTCTTCTGTCTACTTGAATTGTTGCACAAGTTCTGCAGGTCCATTTCATATTATTCTTGCCCTCCACCTGATTGCTGTCCACAAGTACTGCTGAGGCTTCTCTTCTGTGTACTACTTGAATTGTGGAGGCTTTCTTCACAGGCTTTGGCTTGAGCATCAGCTCGAGTATGGTAAGGGTCGCACAAGTTCTGCAGATCCATTTCATATTATTCTCACCTTCCTCCTGGTTGCTGGCCATACTTGTTAATGAGCATATTATGGAATTGTAATTTGAGAATTGCTGGCCACAAATGCGGAGGCTTTCTTCTGGGTTGCTGGCCATGCCCTCCTGCTTTCTTCATTGGCTTTGGCCCAAGCATCAGCTCGAGTATGGTAAGAGTTCTTGAATATAGCTCTTCTGACTGGGGTAAATACAGAAAACATGTCTTCAGGCCCATTTTATATTCTCACCCTCCTCCTGGTTACTGGCTATGTTTGCTAATGAGCGTATTATGAAACTGTATTTTGAGAATTGTTGCTGGCCAAAAATGCGGAGGCTTTCTTCTGTGTTGCTCGCCAAGCCCTCCTGCAAATTCCGTCCTGAGGTCCAGGTAGTAGGCCCATGGCTGTGGGCTCTTCACCCCACTCACCCACCTGTGCTCTATACCTCTCTGTTGCACCTTGTAGCTTTTGAAGTGTTTCTGGCCACAAATGCATAAGGCATTTGGAATGCAATGTTTTCTTTACAAAATCCTGCATGCTGCACCTTTTGGAGCTGGGTTTGCAAGCCACCCGCCCTGCCTCCGGCTGGCTGCAGACCGCCCACCCCCTGCAGAGAGCTCATCATATTTTGGTTTCTTCTCTGAATTGTGGAGGCTTTCTTCTTGGTTTCTGGCCAAGCCCTCTTGCAAATTCCCTCCCAGGGTCTGGGTAGTAGGCCCATGCCTGCTGGCTCTTTGTCCCACTCACCCACCCACCACTCTTGTCTCCTTGAGGCTTCTGCCTCCTTGAGTTTCCTCTCGGACTTGTGGAAAGAGGATTTTAAATAAATAATATAACAGAAAGTAGTATAACAGAAGGGGGGGGGGATTTTCCTCCCCAGCACCTTTACAATATAAAATATTGTAAAACCTCTATAAACCTATGCTATAGGCACCTGCCTTCCTTCCTCCCTCCCTCTCCCCCTCCATCCATCCATCTATCCCTCCCTCCCGCCCTCCCTAAGCTTTGTGGCCAGCAAAAATTTGTAAGTTACTATGTAATGGATATTAGCTTGGCCTGACTCAGCCAGCCAGCTGAGTTGGCCATACATCCATCTCCACCTGAGGGGGCCCCTTACCGACCATGCCTGAGAGGGCCCCTTTGGGACCTGCTCCCCACCTTTACCCAGCCATCTTCCTACTGGGACGTATTCAGTAACCAGGAAGGGGGGCTGGCTGCCTGCCTGAATCCCTCTCTCTCTCTCCATCCATCCGTCTATCCTTCCTTCCATCCATCCATCCCTCCCTCCCTCCCTCCCCAAGCTTTGTGCCCAGCAACAATTTGAAAGTTACTATTTGTAATGGATATTACCTACATCCATCTCCACCTGAGGAAACCCTCCTGGAGCCCCTTTGGGACCATGTCCGGGCCTTCACAAAGCTGGTCAGGGCTCATATTTCAGACTGGTTGGCCTCCCCTCTAGGCACCTCCATAATATGTCTGGGGATAGCCATCTGCTGCATAACACTTCTGGCCTCTGTATAAGGGAGCAGACAGCTTTTTGAAAGCCTGGCCTTGGCTGGTCAGCAGCTCCCTGCTAGGGTGACTCCCTGAGGTAGCTGAGACCCATCTGATGAAGACATGCCAATACCTGGTGTAGAGCCCTGGCAGGGGTTTTTCAGTGCTGCCACTTGAAATGCAGAGAAATTTCTTGAATTTGGATGAAAAGAAGTTCTCCCACAATGATGCTTTCTTTGAATACTTGATTCTGCAGAGGCCTAGAGATAGCTGAACAGATTACCTGGGGCTGCCTTGGGAGTGCTGCTTATTTCTGTCTCACCTTCTCTCTGTCCTTTGAGAAGGCTGAGAGAAGAGATATGGCAAGGGAGGACAAAGCAATCCTGACCAAAATATGATGAGCTCTCTTCAGGGGGTGGGCGGTCTGCAGCTGGCTGGAGGTGGAGGGGGTGGTCTGCAAACCCAGCTTCAAAAGGTGCAGCATGCAGGATTTTGTAAGAAAACATTGCATTGCAAAGAAAGCATTAAAAAAAAATCATTTTTGCATTGCACCTCCCACAACAGTACAGCCTACAAAGGAAAAACTGCCAGGGGTCCATTTTAAGAATCCCTTTTAGTATTAAAACCTGCCATCCTATAGCCTCCAATTCTATTCCAAGAGTAATGATGCCAAGATGCACATGAACCTTGGAAGTTTCCGTCCCGGTCAGAAACTCATACCAACTTCCATTCCCAAATTCAGTTCCTTCCTATAGGTTGCACTCAATGAGTGCTGCTTTGTGTTTCAGGTATAACTGATGTGCAAAATACAGTGTAAATTCAGATGAAGTTGGAGGAGGGTATATGGGGAAAGACATCCGGTTGAAAGTTTTTTCAAAAGTGAGAAGAGAACTCACAAGCTCACAGCTTAAAAATAAAACCCAGCAGAGAGACTCTGGGCCAGATTCTCAACTCGTCGATCTCAGTAAAACCCTGTTCAAGCCCAAGAAACAACACTGATTTTCTTTAGCAAGGAGTCTATGCTAGTATGTCTCTCAATAGAAAAAAAAATCAAAAACCAAGTGGCTGCTCAGTAAGCTTTTGTATACATTCCTTGACCTCAAGTGATTCAGAATAAACAGAGCAAAATTTCCTCCTTCCTTATCAACCAAAAGTGAAAACAGTCCAGAGCTAAATTATGGATTTCATTTACCTGAGCAAGTCACAAAGTTCATGAGCTTGGAGGTACAATTTATTTTTATACGACACAAGAAAATAAAATAATTGGACCCTATTTTGATCAAACTCTTCTTTTTTTATAAAACACCGAGTACTTAAACATCAACTGTTTAGAAACTCAGATAAGAAACATTAAAAGTATATGAAAAATTATTCTGATGCAATTTATACATCAGTTTAAATCATAGGAAAGCGGGGCTGGAAGTGACCTCAGGATGTCGTCTAGTCCAACCCCCTGCTTGATGCAGGATCATCCCTATTTAAGCCATTCTATTCATGTTTGTCTAACCTATTCCTAACCCTGAATAAGCAACTCTCATCCACAGCTATCAGGCACAGTGCCCAAAAAGATAAAGAACACCCCAACTTCCGCAAGCGGGAAGAAGGAGGGCACTGCCCATACAGCCTTTTATTGCATCATCACTCGAAGCCAGATAATGAGCCCATTGAAATTACTGCAAGTTTTATAACTGGCTAAAATAACTTAAGAAATCTCAAGAACTGTGTGAAACTTTGAGCAACAGGGTGTTTGTGAGCCTCAGGTCAAACCTGCTTCCCCAGTGACCTGCACAACACAAAAGTGATAACACATGGTTATAATTCTATAAAAATACCCCACGTCATGCCATTTGCCAGTTGGCTTGTCATGTTGCTCAGTGGTGCATGTGTTTTGCTGAAAGACCCAGTTGTAAGATATTAGCCTAAGGGGGACTCACTGGAGCTATTTTTTACTTGAGGTACATAGGCACAGCACCTGAGAAATCACTGGGACTGCTTCAGTTTGCCTCTGTAAGCACTAGCAGGCCCTCTGACCTGTTATTCTGAACTACCTAAAAACTAGAGAAACTTCAGATCTCAGGGTGTGGAGAGACACTATTATACCCTGGTTTAGTTTACGTCTGGTCTGTATGCCAATGTACAGTTCACTGGAATCAGAAACAGATATATGTGCATCTTTCCTGGGACAAGATTATAATATAGGACACTGTTATTAAGGAGGAGCAGGTAACAGCTGTTCTGCCATTAGCAAACTGTTATTCTGGGATGGAAGAGGTTGAATACTACCTATACTAGCGTAACCTGAACTGCCAGAGTTTTAGTCCTGATTCTTTCCAAGGCAATTCTACACCAGATTGGATGTAGTTACTACAGTTTAGGGATTTGCTAACTATACACCAGTGAAAACATTTTGGGCTAAGTCTTATTCCCTTCCATGTATCTAAGTGGCACACATACCACTGTGTAACTGCAGGTTCGGGCATATGCACACAGTTTAAGATTCATCTCTGGGAATACAAGTGCACGTGCCCACAAAGAGCATGGGGGTACAAATATTGCAGTGAGGGAGTCACATAGAAGCTGAAAATGTGTTATTTATAAACCTCCCCACTCCCATACATAAAGCAACCTGCCTCTGAGCTAAGACTAAGTATAATAGGTTTGACCTCAAAAGGTTATTCTTTGAGTCTGGTTTTGTCACTGAAAATGGGCTTAGGTACTTATGGATCTTAGGTGAGGCCCTTAATATCAAAATAAGTCTCAGTCTTATCTGTTGGCAACATTATAGGCACCTTTCTTCTTGGTAAACACTGCAGCGATAAAGGCAGTGAACCCTGGAAATTCTTTCATCTGATTCCTAGCTGTACAAAAATCATCTCATCTTATGCAAATACACCAGGGTAAACTTGATTTCAATATCAGTTTAAATGGCCAGTATTGTCCAGGATTCAGCTCTCTGGCTTTGTGTGTCAGACCATTATCCAGATGCCACAGGGGAGAAAACTAACATTTCTCTAACGCAAGCCATTAGAGCATGAAATTGTAGCACTTATTTGAGGTGTTATATGGTTAGAAAACATGGCGTATAGCATTACTGACATCTGGGTAGACTGTAAAAGGACTACTCTCTGAAGCTTGTTTAGACACTCAGCCTATTATGGAGGAAAAATGTGAGGCTGACATCTCGATGAGGACTAGCTGAGACAGCTTAATGTTAATTATGCATACTGCTGTAGCATCTAGGACTCCCAGTCATGGAGCAGGCCCCCTTTTGCTAAGTTCTTTATGTACAGAAAACAAAGGGCTGGTTCTTGCTCTAGGCAGCTTGCAGAACAACTCCATGGCTCATTTAATTCAGCATTAGGCCCACTTGCAGTATTAATTAAGGAATATCAGTGAGTTGAGGAAACAAAACAGGGACTTGAGACGAGTCCTTTCATACACAGATGGCATCCTCTTATTTGTTAGAAACCCACCTCCATCTACTCCAAATACCCTACAGACAGCAGACCCCTTTGGCAGGTTTTCTAGCCAGAAGATAAACTGGTTTCTCTAGGGTATAATCAAATGGCAACAAATGAAGTAAAATACCAAGGCATTCAGTTCCTTAAGGAATTTGGAAACATGGTCAAAGTTAAACTAGTGCCATTAGCAACGCACTTGGCAAGAGCCTTAGATGTACAGCAAACACTCCCTGTTTCACTTTGGAGGAAAGCAAACACCATTAAAATGAATGTCCCTCCCTTGAGCTGAAATTGTTTTTGTCTTGAATTTGTATTGATTTGGCAACAGGCCCAGAATGTCCCTTTCAGGGCGGGTGGCTTTACTCGGTGTCACACTCTACCATCAACCAATGGCCCCAGAAAGAAGCAGAGTTTGTTACCCCTTCACCCACTGCTAATGTGCTGCCCTCAGATGGCTACTGAGTCCATAAAGGAAAATTACTAGCTCTCATGGCACCTGGGAATATGTAGTGCATGTAACTAAAATAAAGTATCTCACTTACAGGCACTAAGCCCTGTATATGGGAGAATTCAAAGCTTTTAGGAGGCATCCTGTCATTTGGTCAGATGGGATAGGGAAAGGGATCTTGACTATCAGTCACCTTCTTGAGAAGGACATCTTTCTTCTCCAAACAGCCTCAGAGGAAAGATTCTAGAAACTAGGCAGAAGTGGTAATAGAGCCAGCTTTAGCATGCCACCTCCTACCATCTTGGCCCCGATACTGTGCTACCCCTCACCTACCTGACCTGCTTTCATTGCTTCAGAAACTACCTGATCACCAAGATCCACAACAGAATCCATGTAAACATGGGCCAAAAAACTGAATTACACACAGATTTACTAGAAGTAAAACACTTGTATGAAGAAGTCCAATTACTTATTGCTACTCATTAGAAACAAGTCCTCTGAGTGCTCTGCTGTTTCATGAACCTCCATTTAAGATTAACCAGCAGGAAATAACTTAGAGGGTACATTGGACTCCTTCAGTCCAGTCCAGTCCAGTTCAGTCCAGTCCAGGCTTCCCCCCCTCCCCTCCAGCTTTTTAAAAAATAGGTGCCTTTTGATCAGATAAATGCTGGTGCTGTGACTCACAACAGGCACTAATTTAACTCATCTGCTCAGGGAGCACTCCAACAATCAGTTCTGGGCAAGGCTTAATTGTGGAATTAATGTTTTTCCTATCAAACAAAATTATGTTACTTGTCAGCCATTTAATTTTAAGCCTGATGGATCCTAAATGGAAGCTAAATTAATATGAAAAAGTTTGGTGCAGCTGAGTAATAGCAACTGCTAAGAGACAAGTGTAATAGACGGGGCAATCTAAACGCATTCAACAGCTAAAGAGTGGAACGTAGATGCAATACAGCAGGCCACCACCGAGAAAATGATATGTGCTATAATTGAAATGCACAAAAAAATTCTCTGACATGGGAAACATTCCTGGAAAGATCTGACGAAAGATAGTAAATGTTTAGGCCTCTGTTTATTGTCCCTGTCCCTGAAAACTGCCAGCCCCTTCTTTTCCTACTACATCTGTTTTTCAGTTTCTTCCCTCACTTTTCCTCTAGCCCATCAGATTTCTTCCCTTAGCTCGCTATTCCTTCTTTCAGTATCTCTGGCTCAAAAACAGATATAAGACAGAATAAGACCTATAGCTAGATGGATTTTTTAGAAACCAATGTTGTTGGTCTGTAAGACGTAGAAAAGAAATAACTTACCTCTTTAGTAACCATTTGTATGTCCATCAATACAAATGTTGGAAGTACTGTTAAGGCTGGGTTGTAAATGATTGACATATTATGAGAAGTATGTATGTAGTTTGCTTTCTTTATACAGCCCAAAATGTAATAAAAATGTATTCACAAAAAATAAACTTTTCTCAGCTTCTAGGCTGGTCTGAGAAATTAAACAAAATCAATGCAAAACATCTGAGACAGTTAAAAACAAAAATCCTATCTAAAATGTAGCATGTAAACGTAGCCTGTTTAAAGCAAACAACAGGAATGAGGACAAAAAAATAAGATGAAAAAAACCCAGCCAGGAATGAGGATAAAGCCAGCAGCTCTCACAAGGCATCTGTGAGTAGTCTCACAAGGTACATGTATGTATTCTGTAAGCCACAGCTTGGAAACTACTATGAGGTCAAATGTACTTAGTTAGAGTAAAAGTAATGGCACTGCAGGATCCTTCAGAGTTGTGGTCTCTGTCAACTTCTTAAGCACACACAACAAATCAATTAGAGCAGTTTACTATCTCTTTTTATTATAAATGCCAGAGGCTTGGGTGATGAACTTTGAACAATGGGTCACCAACCTGAAGAGGTTGGGAAATGATCTAGTATTCACCAATAATTTGCTCTGACGGTGCCACCAACAGTAAAAATTAACCACTGAAGCCTGGTTCTGATTTGCCAGCCTGGAAAGAGTTTGAATTGGAGAAGATACTAAGGAGGCACTACAGAAAGAGATGCAGCCCTGCCCCATTTGAAACCTTCTTGAGCTGGATTCCCGTTGATTCCAAACAGAAGTGACTGGCCAGGGAGTTTTGTTCAGGAGGGGCCTAGAATTGGCTTTCTCTTGGTGCTGAACAGTCCCAGGCGGTTGAGCTTCAGGACATTCTGCATGGTATATCTTCACGTGTGTGCTGCCATCAAGGGTGGGGTACAGAGACACAATGGTGCCTTGCAGTGTTTATAGATGAGACTCCCTAGCTGAATGTAAACTGTATCAGAGCATTGTTAGCAGTTGGCATCAAGGCCTGAGGGGAAGGAAGTTTTGTGTTTTGCTGTCTAATTTTATTTTTGTTCTTGGAAACTTTTTTCAAGTTTATTTTCAGTCTTATTCCATGCTTGGAAACTTTCAAAAGCAGGTTAGACTGACACTTGACAGATACTAAACAGTCAGAGATGATCCTGCTTTGAGCAGGGGGCTGGACTAGATGAACTTGTGAGGTCCCTTCTAGCCTTACTTTCCTATGATCCTATGATCTTGATAACTCTGGCAGGGTCCTTTTTTCTTTGGGTATAAATCTAAGCAGCTATGGTGTCTTATGCTTGCTCCTTAGAAGCAACAACCTATAACCAAATAGTTGGCTGTTGTCTTATAAACACTTGTAATGCAGGAGCCAACATAGGCACAACTTTGAGGAGGTGCACAGGTTGGACGTGTGTTAGCATCAAATGCATTAGGATATGATTGAAGCGCTTTGCTTATTTACAGACAATGGCAGGGGGAGCTTTACCCCTCTCCTCTTGCCAAACAGCTTCATTGACAGGCAGAGAAAAGACCTCTGGGAGGCACGTTCAGTGCCTGCTGGGTCTGCTTACATAGAACCCTGTGCTTGGCACCAAGTCCTGCTACTTGGAGCTAGATGCTTATTTTCACTGTTTCTTTAAATACTTTGTAGCCAACAGAGGCAAATCAGTGTCAGATATTTTTATTTAGATACAGAAGATTCTCTAGAAACAAGGGCTGCTTCACATGAAAAAGACACTTAACATATTGGCACTCCCAGCTCTCTACATGGTAAAAGGCATGAGGGCTACTCTCCCAGGTCATACTGCTACAGAAAGTTGCTGTTGAAAGCAAGTGTTATCATTTGACACATTTGTGTATTCCTTAACAGGAACATCAGCATCTAATGTCTACATACCTACCTGTGTGATTGACAGCTGCCTAGTGTAATGCCATATTTTTCCATGATTCATGTTTTTGTTTTCTGAAATGACCGTGGCAATTTAGCCTGTTACCTAGTAACCAAGTCCCTCTTGCAAAGAAAGAAGAAAAGCAATAAAGAAATGATAAAAGACCTGCAGAGCAGTTAAAACTGAAAAGTGGTGAAGGATTCTCAAAAAGCTTTCACTGGGTACATCTACACATGCAAATAATGTGGGATCAGTTTACTCTAGAGCAGAGGTTCTCAAACTGTGGTCTGCGAGCTCCATTCAGGTGATCCACAGAAAGGTTGCAGAACAAATGAGAATCTGTACTTGTTAGGTAAGACTACTGATATTAAAATATGAGCTGTGTGCTTTGATTTGTAGAACAAAAAGTAGTCCACTGAGACCCTCAACAATTTTCAAGTGGTCCACAAAAAAAACCAGTTTGAGAACCACTGCTCTAAAGTACTCTAAACTGTCCCAGGCATGCATCTACACATGCAGGGATGCAGGAGCAGATTTGCTGCTCCTAGCAGCAGACTGCTCCTGCTCCCTATGGCCCTGCACTGGGCCCCTGCAGCAGCCTGTCAGGTGGAGCTCTAGGCTCCCCCTGGGTGCTAGCACAGGGGTTGGCAGGGAGCATGAGGCCAGGAGACAGCTGTTTCCTGGTGGCAGCTGGGACATTGCTCCCTGCCCCCAGGAGCTGCTTGCTGATGAGGTGGGCTCCACCACTAGGGCCTAGGTGGGGACAATCTCCCAGCCTGAGCTCTGTGGTCATGGGGCCCTGGGCTGGGAGATTCTTATCTCCCAGCCAGGACCCCATGACCACAGAGCTCAGGTTAGGAAATAAGAATATCCCAGCCTCTGCTCCCCAATCACAGTTGGGAAGCAGGGGCTGGGAGCTCCTTGCTGCCAGGGCAGGGAGACACCCGGGCTCTGGTGGCAGAGTTCTTCCTGGCAGCAGGCAGCTCCTGGAGGCAGGGAGCAAGCTCCTGTCCGCTGCTGCCCAGCTGACCAGGAGCACATTTGTTCCCAGTTGGCCGTCTACATGTGCCGCACTGTGCAGTACGTAACTGAAAGTAAATTTTTACTTGTATTTACAGGTAGCAAATTTACTCATGACTGCAGCAAATTACTGTGCAGTGTCTTCTTGTGTAGAAGGTGATGCTTACTGCACAGTAATCTTGAGTACTCTAATCTTGAGTAAAGCACCTTGTGTAGCATCACCCACTGAAAGGCAAAGAAATCCTGACTGTAAGCAGAAGCCATCATTTGTCTACATAACTCCAGCTGTGGGAAGTCAACCTGTTCAATAAGGCAGAATTGGCACCTTAGAGACTAACAGGTTCAGAGAGACATGAGCTTTCATAGGCAACAACTTACCATCTGACAAAGTAGGAAGGTGCCTATGAAAGGCACCTCTCTGAACCTGTTAGTTTCTAAGATGCCACACTGTCCTACCTTCTGCTTGACTTCAACCTAATATCGTTCAACACTGTTGTTTGATAAGGTAATGTATAAATACAGAGCACAGGACTGGTGCTTTTTTGGTTTCTCTTCTAAAGTAATACTTGGCCTTTCTGAAAACAAGGTACAGAGAACAAGACCTGCCATCAGAACAAGGTAAACTTTGCACATCAGTTGCTTCCAGTGCATCACAGTCCTGGGTCCCCCACAGCTCTACCTAATCACATGAGACCAAAATAGGCCTATTTAGCAGTATTTGAGGGGTTAGCAGCTGATAGAAATTCCACCACGAATAAGCAGAGAATTCAGCATGAACTGCAAGGTTAATTCGGTAAAAGCAGACAGATATTTCCAGGAAAGTAGACAAAATGCCATGTAATGCACCGGTTTTACTCCCTTGATTGGTATTGTTGTTATATCCTCTCAAGAATAGTCAGTTGACAAATATTACACCACCACATCATATATAAAGCCCAGTTAGAACAATGGAAGATTTCCGCTTCTGCATTTGTTTGGCAAACAGATTATCTCCTAACAGAATTAGGATTAAAATTAGACTCTCCAGATAAATCCTGGCCTGCAGTGCCCCCTGGTGCTTTGGAAAGGGTCTCGAACACAGCTGCACAGATGAAAGAACTTCCATGTCCTCTAAGATTTCATGATTTTGAAATCCTTTTTCATTTGAACTGAGCCAAAACCTGAAAAAGCTTAAAACTACATTTCTTTTCTGGTTGTTTTGTTTACTGTTGATTTTTGTAATAGAGAGCAGAACATTTAAAAAAAAAATTAAAAGGAAAATTGTTTCAAAACATCATTTCAAACATTCTGAAACTCTTCCCCCTTCAAGTTTTCTTCTAAAATGAAACTTTTACCAAATCAATCCAATTTCATGATTTTCACAGATACTGTATGTAACAGAAGCTACAGAATCTTAGTATCTGTGGAGCTGGTGGGCTAGGCGACTCCATCAGGCATGGTTAAGAATCCTCTGTCTCTTATTAGTGAGATTTCCAGAATTCTCTTTCCTGGGAAATGGTTCCTGGATAGCTGTTTCTGCTAGATTTGACCTGTTCTAGTGTGTATTTGGATCATAACAAAACTTTATCAGAGACTAGATTGAAAGCAACAAATATATTGCACATATGACCTAAACCTGCAATGAGACTGGGTGTCCACAGATGAGATGCCTAGGCATCAAACAAGGCTATTTGCCCTCCCACTCTCACCCATTATTTGTTACTGCAGAGAAGACAAGCTGTTTGCTGATTATGACATGGTGTTCACAGTCATGGTGCTGCTCCTTGCTTTCATTTGGTGGCAGATTTGATTTTGTGAATAGCGTAGGGGCTAGATTCTTTGGGCATCCAGATCTCCTCGCCCTCATGGCCCCTGAGCTCAGCTGCATCCTCCAAGGCTGCAGTCAGCTCTGGGCTGAAGATGTTCTCTGAGGCTCGGTAGTTGCGGGTTAGGCGGCGGAAGGAAGAGTCTGAGGAGCTGTCATCATTGTGGTTGTCCTCATCTTGGTTATCCCGTAACTTGGTCCTGGTCAGCTCAGAGCTACTTCCCATCTCTGAATCTTTGAAGAGCTCCTTCATGTCCTGTATGAAGGCCATTTTAGGACTGAAGATGCAAAGCAGGATCACCAAGCCTCCAGAGACTCCACAAAGAAAATAGAGCCCCACCTTCTCAGGGACACCTGGGGAAAAAAGTACAAATACTTCACCTCAACATATGAATTATGCCTAAAGAGTCACAGGCATCACTCTACCTTGCAAGGGACTAATAGTGTCATATCTCTAATGGGCAAATATGAGAGCAAAGGGAAGGAGGAATATAAAAACCTCATGCTTCCCAGTATTGGACCTAGCTGTGTCCAAGAAGGAATCTCTCCCAGCTTCCATGATATACTGTCACACAACTAGGGGCATGATAGGGCTTTACACATTCCTTGGAAGCATCTGTTTTTGTCTCTGTAGGTGACAGGATACAGATCACTGATCTGGTCCATTGGGACAAATTTTCCATTCCTGCAACCAGCACAATCCAAGTCTGATATGACTCCTGGGAGGGCTGGGGGCTGGTAGCACAATGGCCTCATTTCTAGTTCCAGGAATTATTTCAAATCATTTGCCTAAGTAACTTTTCATTATTCAGGGTTACTTTGCCAAGTGCTCTCAGTCCTGTGGGAGAGCTTTCATCAAGCTATTGAGTCTTAGCTGCGAGCTCTATGAGGTATTGTCATGTCTTTAGGAAAATTGACTCAAAAGTCTAAGAGAAAGAGGAAGAAGGCCCCTGCAGTCGCAAATGCTGTCTGCTGACCACCCTGGATAGTATCCTTCTTTCTCCCTGTAGTGGGTGAGGAATGTAGCAGTCATCAGATTTGTTATTTTCCATGTACGGGGTACAGTCTCCTTGTCCATTGGGCAGAGGGTGCTTCAGTCCCAGGTTCATTCAATCCTTGAATCTCCAAGACACTGCTCTACCCTTGCAGCTGTACCTTGCACACAACTTCCATGAAAGTCTCCCTCAAGTGTGCACCAACCTACAGCAATGTAGCCCTTTTGTGCCTGCTTCTGCCAGCGTTGTTATAAGCAAGAATCACTGAATCATAGACCTGTCTCTGTCCCTTCCCTCTCCTCAGGGAGTGGCTCATACCCAAAGAAGTCACATACCCCAGAGGTGAGCAAAAGTTGCTAGTGAGCTAGTAAAAATCATCAGATCTTCACGGAGCCTGGACAGCCGCGGCCCTTTGTACCAGCCACCTGCAGTGAACAAGGGGACACAGGCTTACAAACTGGGATTCAGGAACAACAGGAGCAAGTTGCTTGGCAACTGTTGTCGGCTCTGTAAACCTGAATCATCATCTGTCTGCTCTCCCTCTGGGGCTCTGCTCCTCCCCACTCCCATTCTGCACATCTCTCATGTGTTCCTTGCCAGTCACTACATCCTAGCTAACCTCTTCTCATTGCTTCCCCTGCCCTCTGTGCCCCACTCTCCACTCCTCCTTCTACATCTTGTTACAGACTACCCTCTTGCTTTCTGGTCTCCTTACTGCACATCTGTCCACTTCTCTCCCTTCTGCTTTATTCCTATGCCTCCTCCAAGTTCTGTTCCTCTTTGCTATCTATGTCCTACAGAACTCCCTCCATAGACCCAATGCTTTTCCTGTTGCCCACATTTCCTGTTCTCCATCCTGTTCTGGTGGTCTTTTTCCATCCACTTCCTCCTCCTTCATGAGCATAGATCCCAAAATGAGTGGCAGACCACGAGGCCACCTAAACAGCCTCCTCTATCTCTCTCTCCTGGTTTTAGAACCTTGCTTTTGTTCATGATAAAAATGTTCCCAAACTAAGAGAAGAGTAAAATCTTCTACCCTGCTTTTGTTACCCCACCAGCTGCTGCTTTTCTCTGTGGGTAAGCCCACAGCACAGACTCCAGTAAGGCATATAGATAGGGGGGTGCACTCATGCACTTGCACCCCGCTCTGATTCCTGGTCCATCCAAAGTTTAAAACCAACTGCCTCGCAGTGGCAGCAGCATTTCTAGTCAATCAGAGCTGAGGGAGTCACTTGGCTTCATGGTTCATTGCAATCTACCTAATCCCTTCTAAACTCTTCATTTCACAGGTGTTAATGTTCCTCTCTTCTTTTTAAGCATCTTGATGTTCCACTAATCAAGCTGTCCTTAGTTCTGTAATTCTGCTGTGTATTCACTGCTCCTGGTGATGAAGCTTCTATTTCACAGCCCTGCAGATAGTTTTAACTCATTCCAAAGAAGTTATATTTTTCGTTTCAAACAGAATAATACAGCCCTAGGCTCTTGGCATATTAGTAAAACTTCAAGTGTACTTTGTAACTAGAGAAAATATGTGTTGTTTTATATAGGATGATGCACCTCACCATCTGCACTCCCTTTTCAAAATTCTAGATCTGCCCTGCATACTGAGATATTTGAACTGGCTTTAACTGAGAAGCAGAATAAATTAACCTTTACAGAACTCCAGGCTGTTGCAGGGAGGCTGCTGCAAGCACCCCAGCTCATTCATTTAGATGTAACTCAGTATCTCCATACTATACTATGCTACTTGCAATGTAGACATCACCCATTCCTCACTGCTGGCGTTGACTCCTCAGAGAATCTCACTGACTGGTACTAAACAGGACACTATGGCCATGTCCAGATGTGCATGGGCATGTGCTTGCAGCAGCACAAATAGTAGCGGCACAAATTTATGCTGGTACTTTGTGTTGCAGCGTGTGCTCCTGCACCTGTTCCATACTGAGGGACAAATTGTCCCGCTTTGGGCAAACTGCCCTTTCCCTGCTCCTCCTGGCTTCCAGAGTGCTGGAGCAGCCAGGGTGCAAATCAAATAACAGAGACACTCTGGCCAGCAGCCAGAGCATCTCCCTGGAGGACCAAGCTTCTGTTTGTTCTGGCACATGATATTGTAGTATGTGCTGCTTTTTTCTCAGCCTTTTTTTTTGCTACCGGGAAACCCCAGTAGAAAAGTTTTTCCCTGCACTTCACAGTTGCGGTGTGGGGCGTGTTTTAACATTCTAGGCATGCAGTTTGTGGTGCTGCAAAGAGGTTTGCAGAGCCACAAACCACACATGCCTGCATGTCTGGATATGGCCCATGAATCCACCAGAGAGAGACTTTGCAGAGCAATTAAATTGCCCTTTCCTCACTGGAAGAAAGTAACCCTGCAAATTTGGGCTAGGACACAGCCCAGGATGAAACAATATAGAGAGCAATATCTCCACTTGTCCTAGCTGGTGATGGGTTCTCTGGGTAGGATATGGAGTGTCTGGAAGACAGTTTGTAAAACCCAAGACAGAGTAAACATGCTGAATAAATTTCCACCAGATAGGGCGCCTTCAGGGTAGAGGTGAGGTACACTGAAAGCACTGATGGAGCAGTGTTACAAAATCAAAGACTGAAGAAGCCAACACTGCAGAGACTGTTGCACTGAATCACATGTACTTACAGGCATGGGGGCTCAAAGCAATTTTGCATGCACTGCAGAAACTAAGGTTGTGTGAAATACCCACATGCCAAGAGGTTAGACCCACATTCATTTTGTTAGAATATGTAGAATGGGCAGAAAGAGGCATGGCCTGAATTTTGGTGACCATGAGAAATGGGCCCTGGGCCACGGCCATGGGGGAAAAAAGTTCTGGTTTGGATTCCTGTTTCCCATGATGTGAAATCTGCATTCCTCACAAAGGGTAAGAGCATGTCTGCTCTATGGCTTAGCTTAAGATATTTCTTCCCTTCATTCTTAAGGCAGTACTATTCAGCCTTTGAGTAAGTCCACCAACACTCAGTTTGTGTTTGAAGGAGACATCGCATGCATGGTGGGGAGTTAAAGCGTTTGCAGGCAGACAGAGCGTGACCATCTCACCCACAGTCTCAAACAGTCTTACTTCATTCAGTACAAGCTCAAGGAGGATATCAGATTTTTACCGTGTGTGTAGTCTGAAAGCAAGAAGGGGTCTGAGGTGTCATGGCCCACCTCTTCCATCAGCTGCTTTGGCACTGAAATGGAAAAGGAGACAGTACTGAAAGAGCAGCTTGGTCACAACCTATAGAAAAGGTGTGGCAGCCAGGGGCTGACAGGAGATAGGAGGGCTGCAAGATATCCTAGGTGGGAACTTGGGAAACATGAAGGTATAGCTGGACAGTGGTTAAGGTATCTTGCTATGGACTTTTGCTCCAGCTGACACAGCTGTGAGTCAGTACCAGGTTATCAGGCTGAGGGTATCAAAGATGTTACAGACACCAGTGTGTCTAACTGCACTAGCCTGTTGAGTTACTAGGCTTGAAATAGGGCACTAGACTCAGAGCATGACTGAGAATGCCACTGCCTGAATTAAAAAACATAATAGGGCTCGTACCACAAGTGTAGGAGACCCGCAGCTGTTTCTTCATGCCAGGGAAGCAGGGATCCCCAAAGGTGGCCGTGTCAGCTAAGACTGTGCAGTTCTCCTTCTTGTGACACTTCCTGGAGACTCTCCTCAGGGCATCAGGAGCTAAACACTCTGCAAATGCAATTGTCAAGCTGATATTACCCAACAGCTGAGAATAAAGCAGGATGGCTGTATTTCCTCCAAAGGAGGTTTTCAAGAAGAGGCAGAAAAGGGATATATCTGCAGCAGTGTAAAAACAGCAAATCCTGCAATCTGTGCAGGGGTTGAACTAGGTGCCCACTGAGATTCACACCCTGAGAGTTTGTGATTTCCTGATTTGGATAAAGAAACCCTGTAGCCCAGTGCCATGACATGGCCTTTAATGTCCTGTTACAATACCATGGAAAGCATTCATGAATGAGCATATATGGGCCACCTTGTCAGGACTGCATACACATCTCACTGCTCATTAAGAAGGGAGCTGGTTAAGGATGAATGATGCACCTAATGTGTCTGGGGTGCTGATTGTATACATACACTTCCATGATTTTGTACATACACTTAGAGCAATAGCCTGGTGGAGCATGGCTCCAGGATCTGCTGTGAGGGGCCTGGCTGAATGTGAGTACAATCTTGTATCTAGGTGAAAAGTACCCACCCACATCAGTGTAATGCCTTGGCTATAAGCATGGAAATGAAAGATTTCCCACATAGCATTGTCCTGGCTCTAGACTGCGTAAGGTCTTTGGCAGTATCCCAACTCATTCTTGAACACTTCTGTCTGTGAAGGAGTCTCAGCCAGATTCCCAGTTTGTACCTTCCCAACATACCTATGTGGGGGCCAGTCCTGCTCACACCATCGCACTCCGGCTTCCCCCGCAGTAATCGCCCATAACTTGCAGAGTAAATTGTTAGGACGGACTTAGTCCTACACTGCAACTTCAGCTTGTCATTCTCACACACTGTCTTAATGCGGTGGTTAGCTAGGAAACAACATGACAGAACATGCTATTGCATCATTAACAGTTAAGTCTTTTCATCTATGAATGAATAAAGTGCCTTGTATTGGAGCCTTGAAGAAGTGGGACCTTCCAGTCCTTTCCAAAGTCTGTGCAATTTAAAACCCAACTGCAGCATTAATAGTAGCATTAAATAGTAGCATTAAAACATTGCCTTTGCCTTCTTCTTTCCAGCTGGGTGACAAATGTATTAACTATTTGTTACTATTTCCATATAGGAGTAGAAAAGTACTTTTTATCCTATGGATTCTTTGACTATTTGTTGAACTGTATGACTTAGGTCACACTTTTTCTTTTTAGCTTCTTAATAGGGACCATTTTTCCCTGTGCAAATGTACAGTACCTAGCACACAAAGGCATGCTGCAATATTAATAAAAATAATTCCCATCTCTCCAGTAACAGGATGATCCATCTAGGTCACCAGTGAAGTTCATTGGCAATGCACCAACAAATACAACAAATCCCCTTTATATCCTGATACATCAATAGCCTATGGACAACCACAGAGTGCTGAGCAAAGCCTGCCCCAGCATTTTAAATCCATTTGCAAAGCTCACCTGGTCTACACTTGTATGAAGCTATCAGGTACTTGTGTGTCCCAGGACATGGGTCTTGCCCAAACACTTGGCTATGCACAGAGAACTGGCACCACCTCTGGTCCTGGCATTCGTCCAACAATTTCTGTGGGAAGAGAGCAGCCAAATATACATTTAACATGAGAAATCCTGATGCCATGTCCCTCTACCCTAGAGCACCTCCATATACTGACACCAGGCCATGGAGCAGTGATCCAGGTGATGGATCACACTCCCAAACTTTTATAGCAAGTAAAACATCTGGGCATTGGACCTCAGCGATAACATTCTGCTGTACCCAGGAATGACCCTTTCTTCCGTAAGTGCCTTTCAGAGCTGTTACAAAACAACGAAACAGAAATTTACCCTTTACCAGACTTTTTTCAGCCAAAGGAAAAAAGTTATAATAGAAAAGTATGGAGCCCATCAGTTTCAAAACCTTCAGTGATTTCTCCTCCTTTTTCTATATCTTCCACATGCTGTGTAGTGCCTGCCACATTGGGAATAAGGCAATCTGACTTTTCTGTTTCACTGCATGACAAAGTACGCATCTCCCTGTTATCCCTATGCATCAGGCGTTGCTCTTTGATGTTCACAGCCTTCCCCTATCTGTATCTCAATTCCTTCATCTTAGCCAAATCAAACATATTTCCTCCAATTAGTGCATGTCCCCCGCCCCGCATATCTAATACACAATGCAGAACTGAACATAATATTCTTCCCATCGCCATATTGAACATATGTAGAATGGGAACTATCCTGCATTACTCCAATGTTACACAATGTCTTGGCTTAAGCAGCCTAACCCTGTCCTTGTCTATGGAAGACACATTGCACTGCAAACTCATGGCTAAATTGTTTGTTCCTGGCATGTTTCTATAAGCTACACTAGCCCCAGTGGAAAGATTCAAGTCACTGGAAACACCAGTGCTGCCAACTTGTACAGCTTTATCAGAAGTCCTGTGATATTTGTAATTTTTCTTAACATTCTGGCTCATGGAGTAAAGTGGTTACAAGAGAATCACAGTTTGTATTTAGAAACAAAAGTAAGTTTTTTTATCCTCATGGTTGTGGAGAAGGAAGGGGAACAAAAAGAACTGAACATGTTCATGTTCAAGACCAGAGTCAGAGTTGCAGCACCCCCACCCCACAATTCTGTTTTGTCTGCAAATCTAAGACAAGGGTCTTTCCCCACTATGCCAACTGGGTGGGTGGGTGGGAGGTTGTCTTAGATTCAAGTAAGTAGGGTATTATCTTTATGGTACCTTTTGGTGTGCTAAGATCATTTTATTGAGGGCTAATGCTTTCTAGACTTTACTTTCCTACTGACCGTCTGTCCTGCAGGATATGCTTCCATAGGTGCATTCATCTGCATTAGTCTAACTTTAATCTGATATGAGTTTTTTTTCTGCCTATACTTTATCAGTCCCTGTCCTTTTGTATTATTTCCCTTTCCTCACTCATGTTCACAAGTCCTCTCAGTTTAATATCTGGCAATTCCATCAACCATGCTATTTATTCCTCAAATCAGCTTTTCTCAATCTTTTTAAGGTAGCTACCCCTTATTTGAAATGGAACATTTTTGCAAACTGCCATATATTTACTATAAAAGTAAATATATGGAACAAGGATCATGCTCAGGAACATCTATTGCTGATTTGTGTTTTAGAGATTGACAGAGAATCCTTGTGACCAGGAATTAAGTATTGTCTTTGCCTTAGATTTTAATCCAATTTTCAACACCTGGTTTCATGCCTTTCTGGCAGTTGAGACCCACTGGGTCAAAAAACCCTTTAGATCTTCAGTAGTCAATTAAGTGGATTGAAATTCTGTGCACTGCAGCTTGACAGTACCCTTCTGAGACTTTTGTAATCCATGTTATAGTGTTTTCACCCTAGATCCTAGGTCCCAAAGCATCAGCTCTCAAGGCACTAGCTGGCCCACCCCATCGACAATCCACCACCCTTCTCCCCACCCCAGGCAAACCTTGGATGACAGCCTGACAGCTCCAGGGGCAGCTTGTGCATGAAGCAGGTCTGCAGCATCCGGAGGCTGAAAAGGAAGAGCAAGGTGCATGCCCTGAGGATCCTGGGGGCCCCAGCATGCACAGGTGGTGGCTGGCTGGGCAGCAGAGCGGAGGTGGACTTCACAGGCCACGTCCTATGTGACGGGGTGGCCACAGGGAAGAGGGCGCTGTAGCTGCTATGTGTGACAGACAAGCATGCACTGTGCAGGTGGGTATGGTGGTGGCAGTGGATGCGGGCACACAAGTGCCCACAGTGTGTGGCTGCTGGCCTGTGGGCCTGCAGGTGCCTCCCAGCTGGCTGGGGGCCACGGGCACAAAGGGCTTATCCTGCACAGACAGTCCAGCCGCCAAGATGCCCACTTGCAGCTGCAGCAGCATTGCATCCGTGCTGCTGCCCAATCAGCTGCCACTCATTCATGCTGAGGCCCCTGGGACCCTCGGGGCATGCACCTTGCTCTTCCTCTTCAGCTTCCTAATGCTGGGGAGCTGTTTCATGCATAGGCTGCCCCACGCCATCTCCCCCACCAAGTGCAGGGCTTGCTCCTACTCTCTGCCACTCTCGAGTAGCCGCAGTCACCCCCACCCCCAGCCAGGCACAAACATAAATTCCCCCCTCGCACCCGGCTGGATAAGCAGACGGACCTGGCTCTTCCCCCAGCTGGGGTTTGCCCTGGATGGGGGGCAGTCTCTCCCAGGCTGTTGTCTCAGCCCCATGACCCGCTTTCTGCTAGAGTGGAGAGTAGGGGGCATGGCCACACCCTGGCCCAGGGCCAGCACACTGAGCCAGGAAAGGGGGTTTAAACCCCCTCCCTGGCCCCAGACCACAGCCAGACTTTGCTTGTGGAGTGCAGTCTCTCCTAGGCTTTCCCTTCACTACCCCATGCCCTGCCCCATGCCCCTGTCCCTTCCAGCGGGGAAAAGTCTGGCAGGGACTGACCCCCCAGGCAGACCCAGCTGCAGGCCCCAGC
>NW_005842134.1:726186-730946 GCF_000455745.1 Alligator sinensis | reverse complement strand
CATGCACGGTGCAGGTGGGTATGGTGGTGGCAGTGGATGCGGGCACACAAGTGCCCACGGTGTGTGGCTGCTGGCCTGTGGGCCTGCAGGTGCCTCCCAGCTGGCTGGGGGCCACGGGCACAAAGGGCTTATCCTGCACAGACAGTCCAGCCGCCAAGATGCCCACTTGCAGCTGCAGCAGCATTGCATCCGTGCTGCTGCCCAATCAGCTGCCACTCATTCATGCTGAGGCCCCTGGGACCCTCGGGGCATGCACCTTGCTCTTCCTCTTCAGCTTCCTAATGCTGGGGAGCTGTTTCATGCATAGGCTGCCCCACGCCATCTCCCCCACCAAGTGCAGGGCTTGCTCCTACTCTCTGCCACTCTCGAGTAGCCGCAGTCACCCCCACCCCCAGCCAGGCACAAACATAAATTCCCCCCTCGCACCCGGCTGGATAAGCAGACGGACCTGGCTCTTCCCCCAGCTGGGGTTTGCCCTGGATGGGGGGCAGTCTCTCCCAGGCTGTTGTCTCAGCCCCATGACCCGCTTTCTGCTAGAGTGGAGAGTAGGGGGCATGGCCACACCCTGGCCCAGGGCCAGCACACTGAGCCAGGAAAGGGGGTTTAAACCCCCTCCCTGGCCCCAGACCACAGCCAGACTTTGCTTGTGGAGTGCAGTCTCTCCTAGGCTTTCCCTTCACTACCCCATGCCCTGCCCCATGCCCCTGTCCCTTCCAGCGGGGAAAAGTCTGGCAGGGACTGACCCCCCAGGCAGACCCAGCTGCAGTCCCCAGCCTTGTCTCCCACTCCCACCCCCACCCCCTTGTCAGCCAGCCCTCACTGCTCCAGCTAGAGAGCAGAGGGGCGGGGCCAGCCCTGCTCTCTGGGGCAAACAGCATGGCCCAGCTCAGAGCCACAAAGCATCCTGGGGGACTGTGATTTAATTTGAACCAGGAAGGGGTCTGGGACAGAAGTTCCATCAACTAGTTTGACTTAAATCAATTAAGTCTGATACTACATTCAACCAGGTTTACCTTAAACCAGTTTCATCCATTTTTAAACTGGCTCATGTGCACTAAACTTCTGTTCTGTTATAGGTTTAAACCAGTTTCTTATCACTTAAACAAGTTTATGTGTAACTTCTGTCCCTAGCCTTACAGATTGCCATCTTATTTTCCTCTCTTGCATGATGCTGCTGCAGGAACAGCTGCAACATCAGGAGCATGTAGCTGCCTTTTAATAGCAGAAATGGGTGAGTTATAATGTACTCCCACAGGCCTAGGTCATTCACAGCAAGCATTACTTGCAGTGGTCACCAGAGGGCACCAATTGGCTTCATAGTAATATAATTCAACTACTATAGGTGGGGGGAGGGAGTTGGCTGCTGCTAGGTCGGGCAGCCCCCTGAGCTGTGGGGGACCCCGGTGCTTTCCTCTGCAGTAGCAGGGCCCCCTAGGTGGCATCCACCCACTGGCACCCTGCCTGGGCAGTCCTAGGGGGCAGCCAGCCAGGGAGGGAAGCACCAGGCCCCATGCAGCTCAGGGGCTGTGCGACCTGGTGGCAGCCCATGCAGGCAGGCAGGTTCCACTGAAGAAAAAAAAAGTGGCAAGGAGCCTGATCTTTCCCCCCCCTCCCTGGAGCCTGCCTGCCTGAGCTTTGCAGAGGCCTTGTCCTTTCCTCCAGGTGTGTGGCACCCCCCCAGGGCCGCCTGGGTTGGGTGCCAGTGGGCAGGTGCCACCTGGGGGGCGCTGCCACCACCACAGAGGGAACGGCCCCACTGCAGCTGTGGAGGGAAGCACTAGGCCCCCATGCAGCTCAGGGACCCCTCGGCCCACTGGGCAGCTTGCTCTCTGCCCCCTCTCCCCCCCACCCCGCAGCCCCCCTTGCTGCCAGAGAGGCTGGTAAGGATTGGGCCCCCACCCCTGTGTACACAACACAGGGGTTTAGTTCAGTTTAATTCTCCCTAAATTGAAATGGTGGAAACAGTGAGTTTTTAAAAATCCACTGTTTCAGTTTAGGGAGAACTAAACCGAATTAAACCCCCTGTGGCAAACACAGCAGCCATTATATCCAGAAGCTCAGCAGAAAAGCTCTGCCTTTCAGCTTTGGTTTGTCTACTGACAAGGGAATGTGTACCAAGGTTATCAAAAATGCCCTGGGTTCCTTAACTTCTTCTAGGTAGCCTCAAGATTCAAAGGTAGCCAGCCTCAGAGAATTGTCTTATAGTACAGCACCTCTGTAAAAATACACTGTGGTGCCTTGAACACAAACCCTTTTTGATGCCATCTGTCTTCAGTGGCCCTTGCAAGAGGCTGCGTAACAGACACAGCAACACAGAAAAGTATCACGACATACAACCCCCTGACAAGGCTTCACTGCATGAGTGCATGAGTGCATGAGTGCCCATGGTTTGTAGACTGAACTGGATGACCAAGCAGTACTCTTTACCAAAGCCTAATCCTTATGGCTATTCCAAAAAAGCAGCCAGACAGGGAGATAAAGGATGTTTGTAAGAAGGGATAAGATGCAATGGTAGAACAGCATATGAAACCTTTGCCCACAACCATGGATACAAACCTAGATAAATGAAAAGACAGAGCTTGAGAAATACTGGTTTGGTTAGAGGTGGGCATGTGTGTGGCTGGTATGAAAATAAGCCAGGTACTCCAAAAAAAACCTAAAAAGGGAGGATTGAAACCCAAAAGGATGGCTTTGTGTTTATTACTATTTCCAGGCTGCTAAGAGCTCAAAAGGTAGGAAAGGAGAAAGAGCTCTTCAGAAAGCTAAAGTATATTTTATTCTTTATACCTCATCCTAGCAGGATTTTATCTGAATGGCCTTGACAGAATGTCATGTTAGAGCTGTGACATACCATTTTGTTGCTTCTAATTAGATCTTCTGATTTAATTTTGGTCCTTAGATAACTGTACCACAACTTCTACTCTGCCTCTTTCTTGTTCTTTCTGGGTGAACCTCTCAGCTGAAAGGCTTTGTGTTTTCACATTTTTCTGTAACAAATTTCACGACTCTCCCTAGTCTTAGACCAAGCCTTTAGCTACAGTGCTCTGTTTATCAATCATATGTACTCACTGGCTGAGTGTTGAGGCAATTCATCCTTCCCTTCAGGAGTCTGTGACCAGTGGGGAATATAGTGACCAGCCTTCTTCATCAAAGGATGTTTTGTTTTATCAGGAAAAAGAGAGTATTAGAAAGAAGGCTTTTAAAATAACAAATGGCCTATACGCTCGTCTCACTTTTCTGAAAGATTACCATCCCCTGGTGGCAACACAGGTAGTCCACACTTCTTCAGACACCTTCAGAGACTCCTTGGGAGCAGACAGAAGAGCAGCTCCTGGCTGTAACTGAGAACACTTTGCAGGAAGCGTTCTGAGTTACAACGATGCCCCGCACCGAGCAGAAGTTTGTGGTTGGTTCCAGGAGGAAGGGGAGTCTAGCTGCTGGCTTGAGCCTGCAGCTAGTTTCCCCTGGCCTCTGCTCCCTGCCAGCCTGCCCAGTTTTCAGAATGGGAGAAGGAAAGGGAGCAGATGGAGCTCATTCATGGGGTTCCCCAGTTGGCACTGGAGAGTGGGGTGGGTGGATTGGAGCCCCTCCCGCCATGGGGGGCTCCAATACTCCTGACCCTCCGGACCAAACTTGGGTTTTAATTTTTTCTGTCACTGTGTACACATAAGCACTCATACATTACTGCAGGGTTTGTGGCATAACAATCCACCCTGCTGACCTCTTGATACTAAATTACAGCAGGGGGCGCCTATAGCTGACAGCACGCTGATGACGTGCAGATCACTGAAAGTGGTGCTGTTTAATTAATTTAGGTAATTTAATTAAGTGTAATTTAATTACTGTAATTAATTTTGTTATTTTAAAACCTATTTTACACCTATTTTACCAATATATGTTTTTAATTTGTTCTTTTATTTTTATTCTTTTCTTTCCTATCTTTATTCCTATCTATTTTTATTCTCACCTTATTTTTCATTTTACTAAGTCATCAAGTAAACTTTATTTTGAGTATAAATCCACCTGTTGTTTTTTTTATTTCACTCGAACAGGGCATTGACATTTGGCTGGATGCCCATCAGGATCGAGTTTGGGGCGGGGGGAGGCCTGAGCCAAGGCGGCCCCTGTGTACAGTGGCCAGCCACACAACAGTGCCGGGCTGCACTTGGGATGGCTGGCGGGAGCGAGTTTTTGGGGAGTAGGGTGCAGGGGTCAGACAAGCATATAGGCCATTTGTTATTTTAAAAGTAGGGTGCAGCGGTGTCCCTGCTGCTGCCCCTCACTCCCAGCCCATGGCCCCACCAGTGCCTCTCACTCCCAGGCTATACTGGTACTCCTCAGTCCCAACCCGCAGCTCCCCAGGCCATGCTGGTGCCCCTCACTCAGGATCTGCAGCCCCCTGGCACTGCCAGCGACCATCACCCCCCATCCACAGCCTCCCAGCCCTCCAGTGCCCCTCACCCCCCGACAGCCTACTGCTCCCCCATGTTCCTCACCCCCAATCCACAGCACCCTGGTCTGGTCAGCCCTGCTGGAGGGGACCCTCAGCTGCTCTCATCATGACCAGGCTAGAGCGAGTCAGGCCCCAGCATGGGCTGGAGGGAAGGGGAAGGGGAAGGGCTGGGGCTCCAATGCTGTGCCTGGTGGCCTGGCCATGCCCCCTTCCCCCTCCCAAAGGTCCCCCCTGACTCCTTCCCCCACTTGAATGGCAGGGCCCTCCCCCCCCACCCCCCCCCCCACCCCCCGCCCTCGCCGGTTCG
>NW_005842134.1:710091-725669 GCF_000455745.1 Alligator sinensis | reverse complement strand
ATTCCCAAAGAAGTGGGAAGCCACTGCTGCCCACAGGGAGCCCCACACCCACCCCTAGCCCCTTACCCTGGCCCGGCTGGAGGGGAGGAGACACATGCTGCCTGCCTCAGATGCCTGTGGCCAGGCTGCCAACAACCGTGAAAAAACCCTTGTCCCCCCCATAAGCAGGGTCAATCATCAAAGGAGTGGGGCTGTGAGAAGAGGGGGCAATTTCTCAGCTGCAGCAGCTCAAGCCCTGAGGAAAGCCCCATCAGTTCATAGATTCATAGAGTCGGAAGGGACCTCGGTGGGCCATCTAGTCCGACCCACTGCCCCTGGCAGTCAAGGAAAGAGTCACCAACCCTGGGGTCAGGTGATCCCAGCCAGGTGCCTGTCCAGTCTCTTCTTGAGATGGGGTGAACACCACCTCCCAGATTCTGGGAACCCAGACCATGAAGAACTTTTTCCTAATGTCCAGCCTAAACCTTCTCTCTAGTAGCTTATGGCCATTGTTCCTTGTCATTCCAGGGGGTGCCCTGGTGAACAGATTGTCGCCTACTTCATGTTGTTCTCCCCTTATAAATTTGTATGCCGCCAGAAGGTCCCCTCTCAGCCTTCACTTGGAGAGACTGAAGAGGTTAAGGTCCCGTAGCCTTTCCTTGTAGGGCCTTCCCTGCAGGCCTCTAAACAGGCAAGTGGCCCTTCTTTGGACCCTCTCCAGGTTGTCTGCATCCCGCTTGAACTGTGGCGTCCAGAACTGGACACTGTACTCCAGCTGCGGTCTGACCAGTGCCGCATAGAGGGGGAGAATCACTTCCCTGGACCTGTTTGTGAAGCACCTATGGATCCACGACAAGGTGTGACTGGCTCTGCCAACTGCTTCATCACATTGGTGACTCATGTTCATCCTGGAGTTAACAGTGACTCCAAGATCTTTTTCTGCCTCGGTGGAGCTGAGAAGGTCGCCCCCCAGCCTGTAGGTATGAAGTTAAGGGTGAAGTGACATGTTACATTTAGCCCATACTGAATCTGTGGACTGCTAAGTGGGGTTGGAATTAGAACATGCTGTGAGCAGTCACACGTCACGGGTTAATACTGATTGTTGCCTGCACAGCTCTGACTTGCCACTAGAGGGCAAGTAACAAATAATTGGTGAGCAGGGGTGTGGCTAAAAGCCAGGACACTAGGAGTTGGGGGGTGAGGGCTGGGAGTAGTGCATTCTGGGATGCTGCAAATTCCTCATTTTGTCTCTGTGGAGCAGACTGAAGTTACCTTAAAATAAACTAGGTAGCACAGCCCAGAGTTAACCCTCACCTGAAATGATGTAACTTTGAGATGCTCAGAGGGCACTTAGCATGAGTTAACGAGCTTTAATATGCAGACACTCACATTTTCAGTGCCTTTAGTATGGTCTAAGTGCAACATGTAACTTCACCCTTACAATCCTCTCCTCCCCAACCCACCTATGCCTATGATCCACACCCAGACTAGGAGGCACACTACAAGCAATGTTTCAACTCCTTTTCCTCTAGCTGGCTTTCCATCTGTTTGGCACAAAATCTGTTTCTTTCATAATGCCGAGTTGAAGACAGGTCTTTCTCCAGTGAAGTGGCATATTATGCGTTAAGTATTTACTATCCAGGCATCAGATTAAAAATTCCTTTAGCCATTAATGCTCATACAAAACACCTCTCAAACAATATCATTAGTGAAAGTAACCATGAGTTAAAATGGAAACACTGATTGTCTTTGGTGCTGTATTAACCCCAGAATATTAAGACTGTAATCTTTCTGTATTTAGTCCCTGCCACGTACATTTCCTAAAGTTCCAAATTCATTCCAGTGTCACCGAGACAAGGTGCGTGCTATCTGCAGCTGTTTTGGCCTTGGATGGTTTCCGGGCTAAAAACAAAGATTGAAGGGCTAGTGAAAGGCAGTCTCTTCGGGCCCTTATACACGTGACAGGGGTTTAGTTCTTCAGGGTTGCATTCTATGCTCCCTCAGTTGAAACGGTTTGTTTTATTTTTCCATCACTGTTTACACACCATGGGTCTTAAATCTCATGAAATGCTCAGTGTGCTATTCACAGTAAATTACTGCAGGAAGTGCCTCATAACAATCCACCCTGCTGTTCTCTTCATACTAAATTACAGCACAGGGAGCCACACACCACTAATCCCCGCTATAGACTGGTGATGTCTATAGTTCACAGCTTGCTGATATGTACAGATAACTGAAAGTGGTGCAATTTAATTAATTTGTCATTTCATTAATTTCAATAACTTCATTAACTTTTACACATATTTTTATATAAAGTATATTAAAAATTTTACATCAATACTTTTAAATTTTTCATTCTTATTTTATTCTTATTATTTTCATTCCTATCTTTTACTTTTTGGTTCATTTTTATTTTGGTTCATCATTCAGCCTCTTGTGGCTTAGGTGGTAGAACACAACAGCTTTAGGTATAAGTGTGAACTGGTTCTCCCTTCTGCCAGCTGGTTTAGTGTGAATCATAGCCATACCTCTTTCAGGGTCCAGTAAGACACACAGGTCCTTTATTTGGAGTTTTCCTTCAACACAGCAAGCTTAGGCTTTCTGCCCACTGCCCTCATCAAAGAAAATCAAAAGCAAATAACATTGTCTCTTTCAGTTCAGGCCATGAAGGTTCTCCATCTTCTTCCAGCAACAACCACTTCTTTCAGCATCCCCTTTTCCCTCAGCATTTAGATTTCTAAATGCTTCCACCTGGGAATCTGCCCAGGAATATCTGCCTCCCTCCAGCTGTACCCCATTGCCAAGCAGGGGTGACAGCCCCTTCTGGATCCATAAAAGGTCTCTGTGCCGCCTTATAAGATGCCCAGGATCTGACTTTCTATATTTCCTAGTAATGAGCATCTCCGTCTTTAATGCATTTACCTTCACCACAGTTCATTTTGTAGGGAAGAGAAGTGCTATCACCTCCCTTTTTACAGCTGGAGAACTGAGGCACAAAGGGACTTATCCAAGGTTACACCAGAAGGCTATACCAAAGCAGGCCTTGGACCCACACTGTTGCAGTCTAAGCTGGTGCTGAAGCCAGACCATCATTCTTTCCTGGTTCAAGCCCTACCACAGACCTGTTTCTCACAATTTGCTTTGTTTTGTGTGACTATTCCAAATCCACCTCTGGATCAAAAATAAATTTATATTACACCTTCCTAGGCTCACAGCCTAGGCAGTCCTACTAGATGAGCTGCACTTAACCAATCAAAAGAGGTCCTATTGCATCCACGCCCTTCATTACCCTGCTGACAAAATAACAACCTCGGATCCTCTTGCAGACACAGAACTGAGAGGGGAATAAATACCACCAAGTCTTAAACTACTTTAGGAAGATGGCAGAGGACTCTGACAGAATCATTAAAAATTAGGTCATCTAGTCCAACCCCCTGCTCAAGGCATGATCAGTTGTATCACAGCATACAAGTCCTTGTCTAACCTATTCCTAAAACTACACAATCAACCCTTTCACAAAACTACAAGGCACAACACCCTAACATGCCACAGATAAGGCGGAGGGACAACAGCATTCAGTATCCTGCTACTGCAAAGGTTGTTAGTACACTTGAGAGATCCAAGGAAACAGGCCATGCCCCTCCATGACAGAAGAAGGTAACCCCAACAGTCCATACCAATCTGACCAGGTGGTAAAAATCCTTCCTGGTCCCAGATGTGGATTGGCCTCATCCTGAGAAGAGGGGCAAGACCCTCTAAGCAGGGACCTTTAAGCATAGCTACTGCTAGATCATACCTGAGCAATGTTTATTCTACCTCTTCTTGAAAACCTCCCATGATGGAGACTCCACAACTTCTCTTGGCAATCTATTCTAGTGCCTCACTGTTCTAATAGTGAAGAAGTTTGACAGCCACTTGGGAAGCATTGGAGAAGCTCTGGAACATTCAGGAGGTCCTGTCTAGACAATATTTCTATTCTTGCCTTAACTTTGAACTGTTCCTGGTCACCCTGAGAACTTTTGTGAATGGCACAGGGATAGCTTCCATTGGAAGGCTGGCACACGTGAATTTCATGGGTGTTTTTTCTTTTACCTGTCGGGCTGTAGGAGACATACAGTCTCTGCTCTCGACAGAGATATTGCTGGTGCCTGGGCAGAGGTTCTGGCTGGGGACTCGGCGACCATAAAATGCAGACAGGATGCTAATGGAGGTCTTGTGGGGACAGATGATAACCAGTTGCTCCCCATCACAGGCATGGGTTGTGTGGTTCTTCAGCACCTTCCGAAGGTAACCTGGTAGGATTAAAACACAAGGGATTATTAGGGCTGGGTAAAAAGCAAAGAGGGCTAATTTAGCCAGTTGGAGAAGCAGCAAAGTTTGGATACAGAAAGGTTCATAAATGAATGTGTTTAAGCTAAGAGAACCAGATTGGGACTGTCAAGGTTTTGGTAAAATTACAAAGCTATTAAAGAAACAAATCAGGAGAGTGCGTAGATGCATAGAGCTTAAGGACCATTGTGAAAGGGCAACTTTGGTGTCTGCCACTTTAAGAGGCTTGAATAGGCTGTGCAGCAGTGGCAGTTGTGACTAGGCTTAATGACTGAAGCGGTCACATGACCACAAGAGGGCTCCCGGATTGGAGGATAAGGATGGGCGGCCTCAGTATAAACCCAGACCCTCAGAGCTGAGTGGGGAGTTGCTGGAGGGATGCCACTGGAGTAACATTGCCCAGCTGTAGATTTGCTGTTCCCAGAACACCTGCAGGTTAAGGGTAGGAACTATGGGGATGGAGGAGGTTCCTGGTCCTGGGGTATTTCCTGAAACTACACCCTGCTAGGGATGGATGGGGTGGTGGGACTGCCTGTGGTGGGGTGGCCCCAAGGAAATGCCACACCTGTATCCCTCTAGTAAAAGGCAAGTATGGGGCACCATACAGCCTCAGCCCCCATGACCTGGTGGGTTACCCCATAAACGGGACAGGTGAGGGGTCCCAGGTATGGCATCAGACACCTGAGGCCCACAGGGGGTAAGGCCTAGTAGCCCCAGTGAGGGGGCATTTGAGAGTGAGTAGGCTGCGTAGAATAAGGTCCATATGGGGGGCCTGAAGGACGGCACATGGGCTGCATAGAGTAGGGTCTGTGTGGGGCTTGAAGGACAGCACATAGGCCAACCTGAGTAGAAAGTGAGTGAGCCCAGTGAGGGCAGAACAGCAGGCCCAGGAGGGGTCCAGAATAACTGTGGCACAGTGTTTGGAAGGGCTCAGAGAAGGCAGACACGTATGAACGAGAGGGTGTGCAGCTCAATAATGTACCCAAAATAATCCTGACTGGCCCATGATTGGGCCAGGACCAGACCAGTCGAAGGTCCAGGGTGCCTGTGAGGGACAGCCAGAGGCTAGAGGCTTGGAGTCCTGACTAGCCTAGAGGCAAGGCCAGCGCCTGTGTGTCCAAAGGTCCCAGAGGGGGCCACTGCGGAAAGGGAAAAGGGCTTAGGGAGTTTTGCAGCCTAGAATGAGGGCGGAGATTAGACCACCTGAGGGGGAGGGATCCAGGTGGGGTCCGAACGTCAGGCAGGCATAAAGTGAGGCCTATTGTGGGGCCAGAGCCATCTAGTGATGCCATCTCCAAGGCATGGGAAATGGTGTAGGGATGGCACAGAGCCATGTATTATGCCCTTGGCATTGGGCAGTAAATGTGCAGGCTCCCGCCTATAAACAACTTCCAAAGTTACATCAAAGGCATGGCAGACAAGGTGGGTGGGCCAATGGTTGGACCAGCCACAAGATGGGCCTCTATCACAGCTCTCACGAACATTTAGTCTAATCTCTTGCATAACACAGGCGAGAGAATTTTACCCAGTATTCTAAGCAAGAAACCCGAATATTTCGGATTGAAGTACATCTTAAAGAAAAACATCCAGTCTCAACTTAAAACCCCCAAGGGCGTACATGTGATGGAGGTTTAGTTCTTCAGGGTTGCATTCTATGCCCCCTGTAACAGGGAACCCTAGCCCTGTTACCAAGAAACAGGGTGGTCCCTTTAAATCCAGAGCCTTCTAGTCACGGCTGGCCAATCAAGTAGGGGTTAAGGCTCAGGCCCTGCCAGCTGGTCAGGTGACAGGAAGGGAAGGCCAGAACCCTATAAACAGTGACTGGAGAAGGCCAGAGAGGCAGCAGAGAGGGGGACTGCCAATGCCCACGGTGCCGCGACAGCAGCCTCTTTTGGAAGAATACGCCACGCTGTGAACCAGAAACATGATCATCTAAAGTAAGCAGGCATGTTGCCTCTCTTATTTCTTTATTATTATTTTTCCATTATATGGCCATAGAAGCCTATGGTTTGCGTTGGATGTTAATAGCTGGTGGTTTGTGGCTGAGGGGTCGAGGAGGCCTCATTAGTGCCAAGGGGCACCATGATAAGGGTCTCAAAAAGCCCTGTGGCACTAGAGTTTTTGAGAGCTAGAGCCTTGGAGTCAAGCCCTGATTACTGGGGTTTTTTGACTGACAGGCCTAGCTAGAGAGAGAAGGGGTGAGCTCACAGTGGCTGAGACCCCGACACAAAAAAGAATTTATAAAACCATCTGCAAGGCTTGGGCTGCAGTGTAGGGGAGGAATGGAGCCACAGATAGCGCCCCCTGGCATCGGGGCAAGAAATGGGCAGCCTCCCGCCTAATTAAGATCATTAATTAATTAAAAGCAAGGCATGGCAGGTGAGAAGGTGGGCGGTTGGCCCAGAAACAGGTGGGTGGGCCAAAGGCAAATCAGCCCCGAGAAGGCCTCCTGTTGCACCCCCTAAATTGAAATGGTGGGTTTTATTTTTCCAGCACTCATCGGTTTTAAATCTCATAAAATGCTCAGTGTGCTATTCACAGTAAATTAGTGCAGAGGGCACCGCATAACAATCCACCCTGCTGATCTCTTCATGTTCAATTACAGCAGGGGATGCTGCACACCGCTAATCCCTGCTACAGACTGATGATGTATATAGCTCACAGCTCGCTGAAATGTACAGATGATCGAGAGTGATCAAGAGACTGACTCCTACTGCCAGGCCCTTCACCCCAAGGAAGAAGAGGGAAGAGCTAGGACAAAAGTGGACACGAAGAGCTCCCATACTGTCCAGCCAGGGGCTAGATGAAGGTTGTCACTGGCCCCAAGGCTCACTGCCCTAGGGTCATCGCCCCCCTGGATATCTGCAAAAGGTACAAAGCCCTTGCAGAACCAGTAGAGCCAGCAGAGCTGCCAGCTCCTGAAAGTGAGAAAGAAATGCAACCAGCTACTATCCCTAAGAAGAATCGCAGAGTAGTCGCTGTGGGAGACTCCCTCCTGCGGGGGACAGAGGGAGCTATCTGCCGACCTGATCCCTTAGCCCGGGAGGTCTACTGCCTCCCAGGGGCCTGTATCTGGGATGTAGCTGAGAGGATCCCAAAACTTATCCGGCCCTCCAACCACTATCCCATGCTCCTTATCCATGTGGGCACAAATGACACGGCTTGAAGCAATCCCAGCCAGGTCATGAATGACTACAGGGTTCTGGTGCAGGGCTCAGGAGACTGGGGGCACAGGTGGCTGTTTCCTCAATCCTTCCAGTTACGGGTCACGGGCTGAGAAGGGAGAGACAAACTGAAATAGTGAACAGAAGACTGTGACATTGGTGCCATTGTGAAGGCTTTGGCTTCTATGAGCACAGTCTGCACTTCAGAGAGAGAGGCAGCGGTCTGTTGGGAGGGGATGGCCTTCACCTCACTCCACTGGGGAAGAAGCTCTTTTCAGCCAGAATGGCTGGTCTGCTTGACCGGGCTCTAAACTAAGCTCGCTGAGGGATGGGCGGAGAACCACCAGTGCAAGTTCACCAAGAATCAATCACTAAATCAGCAGGTTAGGCTGCTCAAGGGAACCCATCACTAGCCCAGCCCAGGAACAGAGATTTTCCAGGAGTGTAAGGAAATCTAGGGCCTCCAACAGCACATTTACTTGCCTGTATACAAATGCCAGGAGGTTGGGGTCCTTCAGGAGGAACTGGTCCTTCTTCTAAACAGAAACAGCCATAGGGACAAACAATCTCATAGGGTTAACAGAGACCTGGTGGGACTTCTCCTATGGGACCATGGGTATAAATGGCTATACCCTGTACAGGAGAGATCATGCTGAGAAAAGGGGAAGCGGTGTAGCTCTCTATGTGAAGGAGCAGTACACTTCCCTACAAGCAGAGTATGTGACCCAAGGAGGACGATGGGAGACCCTCTGGGTTAGAATATGAGGGGAACATGAAGGGGATACAATGGTAGGAGTCTACTACAGACCTCCAAATCAGAAACAAGAGCTGGACCATGAATTCACTAGGGAACTGGCTGAGGCTGCACACACACAGTGCATGTTTGTCATGGGAGACTTCAACTACCTGGGTATCACATAGGAAGAGCACTCAGCCAAATCCTATCAGCCACAAAGCTTCCTCACATGCGGGGATGAGCTCTATCTGTTTCAAGAAGTTTATGGGTCAACATGAAGTAAGGCGCTGCTGGACCTGGTACTGGCCAAAGGCGATGAACTAGTCAGTGACCTAAGAATCGAAGGGAAGCTGGGTGACAGTGACCATGAGTTGATCACTTTCACAATCCTTCACAAAGCTGGCAAGTCAGTCAGCAATGCAGAAGTCCTTGAGTTCAGAAAAGCCTACTTTCATAAGCTCAGGAGGCTTGTTGTCAAGGCCCCAAGAGGCCATGATTTGACAGGGAGGGGAGTTCAAGATGAGTGGTTGCTCGTTAAGGAAGTGTTCCTAAAAGCACAAGGGAAGTCCATTCCAGTCCATAGAAAAGGTAGTAAAAGGGCTCAGCAAGCACTTTGGCTTAACAGGAACTTATGGACCTCCTACATCTAAAAAAAGAATCTTATAAAGGATGGAAGACAGGAAACACCACTAAGGAGGAGTATTCTGCACTGGTCCACACCTGCAGGAGGCAAACTAGTAAAGCCAAGGCTGTAACTGAACTCCATCTGGCTACAAGAATCAAGGACAATAAAAAGTCCTTCTTCAGATACGTGGAAGTCAGAAAAAAAACAAGGGCATCATTGGACCCCTGCTAAATCAAATGAGGCAGCTGACAACCGACACCCAAAAAAAGCTGACAACCAACACCCCAAAAAAAATGCTTAATGATTACTTTATGTCAGTCTTTCACCAGCCCAAAGAGACCACCCTGCCTGACAAGATGCAGGATGACCAGGGTGAGGGACACTACTGGTGTAGATCTTGTGAGGGAATACCTTGAGAGGCTGGACACTCACAAATGAGCTGGTCTGGATAGATTGCACCCAAGAGTGCTAAAGGAACTGGCAGACATCATAGTGCAGCCACTGGCAAGGATATCTGAGAACTTGTGGTGCTCAGACAAAGTACCTGAAGATTGGAAGAGGGCCAATGTGATGTCTATCTTCAAGAAAGGGAGGAAATATGACCTGGGAAACTACAGGCCAATCAGTTTGATCTCAGTCCCTGGGAAGATCTTGGAAAAAATTATCAAAGAAACCATTCTTGGCAGGCTAACAGAAGGCAACATTCTGAGGGACAGCCAGCACGGGTTTGTTGCGGGTAGGTCTTGCCTGACCAATCTTATTTCCTTCTACGACCAGGTGATGTAACACCTGGACAAAAGGGACAAGGTTGATATCATATATTTGGACTTCAAGAAAGCCTTTGACCTGGTGTCTCATGATGTCCTCATGGGAAAATTGGGCAACTGCAGCCCCGACTACTCCACAGTCCAGTGGCTGGGGAACTAGCTCCAAGGTCGGACCCAGAGAGTGGTAGTTGATGGAACCGAATCAACATGGCACTCAGCGACTAGTGGTGTCCCCCAAGGCTCCATTCTTGGGCCTGTACTCTTTAATGTCTTCATAAAGGATCTGGGCACTGGTGTCAGAAGCAGACTGGCTAGGTTGCCTGATGACACCAAACTTTGGGGAACAGTGTTCACACTTGAGAATAGGCTGATGATCCAGGCTGACCTCAACAGGCGTGCAAGGTGGGCAGATGAAAACCCGATGGCATTCAGTACAGAGAAATACAACATGTTCCACCTTGGGAAAAAAACCCTGCATTGCACTTATAGGCTCAGCAATGCTACACTCGCTAGCACCATGACTGAAAGAGACTTGGGGGTCGTGACTGACCGCAAGATGAACATGAGCCACCAATGCAATACCACAGCTGGCAAAATGAACAAAACTCTGGCTTGCATCTACCAATGCATCTTGAGCAAGATCCACGATGTCATCCTCCCACTGTACTCGGCCTTGGTGAGGCCGCAGCTGGAATACCTCTGGCTGTGGGCATTTCTTTATTATGGTTATATAGCTTTACACTATCTAGCTCAGGTACCAGTAGCAAACTAGTCAGGGAAGCATATAACCCATAGTGGGATAGCCTCCTAGGGTTTGTTTTGTTTCTCAGATAGGTTTTGCAACTCCCAGTGAACTCCACAGTGCTGCAGCCAAACTGCGATTGGTGCCTGAGCTAGTTTAAACCTGCCTTTGTGTAGCAGTGTGGCATCCCCAGAGGTTACTGTAAGCCCCTGGTGGCCCAAAAAATTCCCTTTTTGCCCTGCTTGCTCTGGAAACAGTCTCCCCTTCACTTTCCTCTCACACCTTGATGTCTTTTATGGTTTTATGAATAAAAAAGGGATGCTGCCTCAAGGCTTCCCAGACCTGGTTTTGCAGTAATGACCACTTGGTGGCTGTGGTCCTTTGCCTTATGGACTAATAGCATGGCTCCATGCCTCTCCTACACCATGCCCCATGCCTTGCAGACAGCATCATTGTGGATGTTCTTTTTGTCACATGTCTACACTCACACAGACTTTCTCTGGGCCTTCAGACTGCTCCGTCTCTCATACAGCTCCACTCAAGTCGCCAGGCTCCTCAGTCCTTCACTCAGCCGCTCTCTGGGCTGCCACACTCCTTGGCTCCTCGCTCAACTCCCCTTTGGGCTGCCAGATCCCTTGGTCCCTTCCTGGGTCCTCAGACCTCTTGGCCTCTCAGTCAGCCCTTCTCTGGGTTGCCAGGCCCCCCAGGCTGCCAGACCCTTTGGTCTCTCATGTGGCCCTTCTCTAGGTCTCACTATTCCTAGCCACTCGCTGGACCACTGGACCCTTCTGGTACTACCACACTAATCCTGGCCCCTTGCTGGGCCACTGGACCCTCCTGGTCCCATTCACTCACAGCTCCTTCCTAGGCCTCTGGACCATCTGGTTCTGCCTCTGCTTTTATTTCAGGTTTTGCCCCGCTAGTCTTTACCCACCTTAGGGTTACCCACAAGGCAACAGGGGCTGGGGCTTTAGGGGACCTTAGACTCTGTCTTCCTTGGGGTTTGGCCCTGGTGGCACTTTCTAGGGGCTGCTACACCATGAGCAGTCCCACCACCATCATGGCCCCAAACCCCAGTAGGATGCAGTTTTTGGTCATACCCAGGACCAGCTTAGGCCCTGGCCACTGTCCCCAGACCCATGTTTTCCCTGGCCAACAACCCTATCTATGAGCTCCTTGACCCCTTACTGATGTCACCCTTTTGGGCTCCCTTGACCCCAGCTCTCTCTGTTTCTGAGCCCTGATCTCCCTGGCTCTCATACAGCCCCTTTCTGGGATCAGCTTTCTCTTTCCTCTGCCCCTGGTTCTCCTACCTCTGGGCCCCCTGGTCTTGGCACTGCTGGACCCTCCTCTACATCCGATGGCCCTGTCCCAGCCATACTCATTCAGGGCCTCAGTTTCTACAACCACTTCCTCTTCGGCTGTGGCCACACCTGGACCTTCAGCATCTCCTAGGCCGTGGCCCAGCGTTGGGCCAGTTGAAAACTCCAGGCTTTCTGTGGCTCTGGCAGTCTCCTGCTGCCGCTATCTCTGGCCTCTCTGGGCCCTGGTCCCACTAGCAGGCCAACGATTCTCTGGGTCGCTCCCTTCAGCACCTTCTCTTCTGGGCCCTCCTACTCTTCAGATAGCCCTGGTTTGGCCATCTTCATTTTGGGCTGCCCTCTTCCTGAGTCAAGTGATTCCCTCTGGAGTCAGGTGTCTCCCTCTATCAGGTCTAGCCTCACCTGCTGGCTTCTTGGGTCAGCTGACTCCAATCAGCCCTGGCCCGCACCTGCCGACAGCTTCACAGGCAGCTTGACCTCCTAAAGTGGCAGGCACCCCAAGTGTCCTGCCACACTTTGATATGCTTGTATTAATCTGAAGTGACTGCTGGGCAGATGTAACATTATGAAAGGGCCTCATTTTGGGGCCCTAGAAACAGGCAGATGTTTTAGTTTATACAACTGCTTGGAAACTGCCAGCATTTGTAATCTATCTAGTGGCCTTGTGGCACAACGCACTGGTTTGTAAAGAATCTGAGATCAGATAAGTAGAGGACTTGAAGTGCTGAAGAGACAGCATATTTGATTGTGGGAGGAGAGGAGAGCCAGGTATTGCTTTACACAGAGCTCCATCAAAATCTCTTCCAGGTTTTTCTATATGGAGGCCCTCCCACTAAAAATGAAACTCCATCCCTGAGGAGAGCATCCACAGGAAATGGTCTGTCCATGGAGACTTAAAGTCTGATAAGTCAGTAATAATTTCTCTAAAGTCAGTAGAATTATACCCAGTTGTGACACAAGAACTAAGCCTTTCACATATTAGCTTCTTCCCCATCTCTCTTTACTTTGATCCAGCCCTTTATAGCATGAAATATGATGAACCCACGGTCTGACATGAAAACTTCTAGCAGAGGGCTTCCCTTGCTAGAAGTACATGGCTTTTTTGTTGTTGTTGTTGTTGTTGTTGTTGTTGGTCCTTAGACCAACATGGCTACAACCTAACCCCTGTGGCTTTTTTTAAAGTATTTTCACAAATCAATTAACAGAGCAATACTGGGTCTATTGGGAATAAATGAAGCAGCAAGAAGGCAAAGCTAAAAAATATCTCTATATTATGAAACAGACCAAGGAATCAACATTATGGTCAAGGCTCAGAGATCACACGCGTATATGGCATTTCTCAGACAAATCCTTTCCTACTGGTGCCATCACACTACACCTCAGGCATTTGGGCAGCTGTCTCACTCAGATAAAAGAAGAATGAAAATCAGAGCAAGTTCCTCCCAGCTCGAGGCACTTTGTAGATATATATTAGTTTAATAGCACAGACTGACCTAATGAAGGATCCATGTGAAAAGGTTCCCTCCTAGACTCCTTTAGGGCTTAGGTCTGCAGCACTGAAACCAGTGGAAGTGCAACTGGACTCTCACGGAATCCCAAAGCAGCAAAAGCTGCAAGGCTTCATTAAGTAAGACATGGTCACAACACAGCATTGGGATCTATTTCCAGTTCCCTTTTCAGTGCACAGTTCAGCCTGGGTGCATGCTGGCACCCACGGATGTGGCCAGACTTGAAAGAAAGGCCCTTTGGGGGAGCCTTTTCTTGTCCATGACACAATATATTTAACAGACTCGTGTGCTCCCTATTCTTGTCGGCAGTGTCACAGGCAAGCACCCCCAGGGACTGCCCAATCTGCAACTAGGGTAAGCCCATCCTTTCTTGCAGCAAAGTGGACCTAAATTCAGTAGCAAGGCCTCTTGGTTACCACGGAAACCTGAGGCTTCAGCCAGAAAATCCTGCAGCCAATGCAGGTCAGATAAAAATAGAGGTTCTTACATCACTAAATATGAAAAATGAATAATATAATCCCCCATGCCACATTATCACATGCCATCAATTGTACTCTAAACATGTAGTAGGGCTTATTCCTGTTTTACTTGATATACCTAAATGATAAAGTCACAGATGTGGATGCTTAACTGCAGGTTTGGAACTAGCTCACCCTCTGCTGAAACAGGACAACCTGAGCATATACCTGCCAGTAATGAAATGAAAGAGGATGCTCCAGTGTGTTAGTCTGATAACAGTCTCACATAAGGTACTCACACTGGGAATAGGAAACCTGGTTCTAGGCCCTCTCATACTCAGAGTGGGGCTTAAGCCTGTGTTTCCTGCTTCCCAGGAAACCACGCTAAATGTCAGCCTTCCTTTTGAAGCTAAGCACCTGGCAGCTGAGAGAGGGAGATATGTGAGCTGAGGAGGGTCTTGGTGACAGGCTGCCCCACAAGGGCAGGGATCTTGGGCTGTAACCTATATTCAAGATCCTATTAGGGCAAAGACTTCTTTGGTGCTGCTTGTCCAAGAGTTAAGCAATGGGCCAGCTTGAAGAAGAAGAGACTGGGCAATGCATACATAGTCTTTGGTCCAGTGAAGTCTAGAACCTAGGGCTCTTGCTCTCTGGCTTAGAGCCCTAACCAATAAATTATTGGGCTAACACAGGGGTGGGCAAAATATAGCCCACTGGCCAGATCCAGCCCACCAACTGATTGTACCTGGACCATGGAGGCCAGCTGCCAATTGACTGGATCTGGCCTGTGGTTGCCCCCATCCATGCCTGCTGCCCCCAGCCAACATGCACAGCTTCCCGGCTGGGCTGCTTCTGGCATGGCTGCAGCCACCTGGGTATTGCTCAGTTTCCCCCCACCTTCAGTGGCTCCTCCTGCTCCTGCTGTGCCACTCCATGTGGGGGGAAGCTTCAGCCAGATGGCTCCAGCTCCAGCTCCAGCTCCAGCTCCCAGCTACCTTCCACCCACTCCCCCCACCCAGCACAGCAGGGGCAGAAGTTGGAGGAGAAGTCAGTGGAGGTTCGGGGAGCTGAGCAGTAGTTGGGCAGCTGCAGCCACAGCAGCAGCAGCAGCCCCACTGTGAAGCTGTGTGCCCTGGCCGGGGTGGGGCCAGGGCCAGCAGACACGGGTGGGAGCATGGCACAAGCTGCCCGAGGTGGGAGTGAGTGGGGCTCAGACCCATGTGGAGAACTGCGGGGACAGCCATGGACCACACCTACACTGCACTGCCCAGGCGAGCTCTGCTGCACATGCCCCCTGCCACTCCTTCCTCCCCTACCCCCAGCCAGCTCCTGGGACCTAGTGCCCAGGCAGACCCCTCCCAACACATACGCGCATGCCCCCCCACACCCATCCCGCACCCCCCACACTCCCATCCCACCCACACAATATATAAAAGTAAGGCTTCCTTTTGAGCTATTATGCAATCACCTCTATGTATGCTACTCAAAAAAACCAAAAACAAATCAGGACAAAAATTACTTTTTAAAATAAAATTAAAATATGTTATAGTGATGTTTGGTTTTTAATATATGATTTTTTTATCTATAATTTGTTAAAATGATACCTTCTAAAAGATTTTGTGTGCAGCCCTCAACACCTCACCAAAACTCGTTAAGTGGCCCTCTAGCTGAAATAATTGCCCACCTCTGTGCTAAAAGATGGAAGGGTTGTCCTCCTCTTCCATCATTTATTATCCCCTAGTTGGGATTTTCTGTAACTGAAATTTCAGGACTTGCTTGGCCATATGAGTGAATGTATAAAAGTGGGCAGACGAGAATAGGATGGGGTTCAACGTAGACAACTGCAGGGTGCTGCACCTTGGGAGAAGGAATCCACAGCATACATACAGGCTGGGGAGTTCCCTTCTTGAAAGCACAGAGGCAGAAAGGGATCTCGGAGTCATTATTG
>NW_005842134.1:671966-709975 GCF_000455745.1 Alligator sinensis | reverse complement strand
GCTTGGTGAGAGGGCAGCAGGACAGGCCCTACGAGGAGAGACTGAAGGACCTGAACCTGTTCAGCCTCAGCAAGAGGAGGCTGAGGGGGGACCTGGTGATTGCCTACAAGCTCATCAGGGGAGATCAACAGCAAATAGGCAGAGCTCTTTTCTCCCCAGCACCACCTGGGGTGATGAGGAACAATGGTCATAGACTGATGGAGAATAAGTTTAGATTGGAGATCAGAAGGCAATATTTTACAGTTAGGGTGGCCAAAATCTGGAACCAACTTCCCAGGGAAGTGGTCCTCGCCCCTACCTTGGGCATATTCAAGAGGAGGTTGGACGATCATCAGTCTGGGGTCTTGTGAACCCAGCATTCATTCCTGCCTGTGGTACGGGGTCAGGCTAGATGATCTGTTCAGGTCTCTCCTGACCCTAGCTACTATGAAACTATGAAACTATTAAGTACAGCCCTATTGAGCATGCTCCATGGCACAGAGTGTGAAAGAGGAGATGAATTGCAAATTATTAATTTGTGCCCACAACTGCATTTACATGGCTATACACATACCATTTATAAGCATAAAGGGCAATAGGAATCTCCTTTTAGTTCACAGAATGCTGCAGATACATTCATAGAGTATCTGCACTGCAGACACTGGCACTGGGGAAGATGGAGGGCGTCAGAGAAGTTTCTACCCTATTAAGAGCAGGGACATATGTTAGAGCCCAGGACCCCCTTCCCTGCAGATCAGTAGGAGGCAAATGGGGCTTTTGACCTCCGTGAAGGTGAGAAAAGCAAATAGGAGTAGAGGAAAGAACATATTAGCTGGACGTTTCTGCTAAAATGATCATCAGTGACATCTTGCGTGTGTCTACACGAGACACTATGTCACTGTAGTGACAAACTATGGTGCCATAGCTCATCGCTATGGTGATGTAGCATTGGCAGGTACTAACCATGAAGCCGCTGCTACTGTGCAGTAGCAATGATCTACTGCACAGTAGCTCATTGCTACTATGCAGTAAGGTTGAAAATGACCCGTGCGCTGCGGGGACTGCGTAGTACCAACTGTGCAGTGGGGCTGTCAAAGCAGCAGCCAGCAAGGCTGCTACACAAAAGCAGGTTTAAACTAGCTCAGGCACCAATAGCAGTTTGGCTGCAGCACCGTGGAGTTCACTGGGAGTTGCAAAACCTGTCTGAGAAACAAAACAAGTCCATGGGGGTTATCCCACTATGGGTTATATGCTTCCCTAACTAGTTTGCTACTGGTACCTGAGCTTTTCATAGACATTTGGGCTGGAAGGGACCCCGAAGGATCATCGAGTCCAGCCCCCTACCCCAGGGGCAGGAAGTCAGCAGGGATCAGAGGATCCCAGCAAGACAGACATCCAAATGTGTCTTGAAGGCGTTCAAAGTGGGTGCTTGAACCACCTCCGGTAGCAGTCTATTCCAAACCTTGGGGGCTCAGACAGTAAAGAAGTTCTTCCTTATGTCCAGCCTCAATCGGTCACGGCAGAGTTTGTGACCGTTTGATCTTGTCATCACTTGGGGCGCTCTGGTGAACGGACATTCCCCCTGATCCTAGTGAACACCCCTGGTAAACTTATAGGTGGCCACCAGATAGCCCCTGAGCCTGCGCTTTTGAAGAGTTCCATGGTTCTCAGCCTCTCTTCATAAAGTCAGCTTTCCTGCCCTCTGACCACGTGTGTGGCTCTCCTCTCCACCCTCTCAAGCTTCTCTACATCCTTTTTGAATTGTGGAGCCCAAAACTGGATGCAGTACTCCAGCTGCATCCTCACCAAGGCCAGGTACAACGGGAGGATGATGTCCTGGGATTTGCTTGAGAAGCATCTATGGATGCAAGCCAACTTTGTGCTCACTTTACTAGCCGCAGCATCACATGAAGGCTCATGTTCATCTTGTGGTCAATCATGACCTCCAATTCCCTTTCATCTGTAGTGCTAACCAGCGTAGCACTGCCGAACCTATAAGCATGCTGCTGTTCTTTCCTCCCAAGGTGGAAAACCTTGCATTTTTCGGTGTTAAACACCATCAGGTTCTCATCCGCCCATTTCATGAGCCTGTCAAGATCTGCCTGGATCACCTTCCTGTCCTCAGGTGTGGATGCTTTACCCCAGAGTTTGGTGTCATTGGCGAACTTGGCCAGTCTGCTTCTGACCTCAATGTGTACATCATTGATGAAGATGTTAAAAAGTATAGGCCCTAGGACAGAGCCTTGAGGGACCCCACTGGTCACAGGGCACCACGACAATTGCCTTCCGTCAACCACCACCCTCTGGGTCCTACCGCAGAGCCAATTCCCCAGCCAGAGGATTCTGGTGAGGTTGAGGCCGAGGCCACAGTTAGCCAGTTTTGCCAAGAGGTGATCATGGGATACCAGATCGAAGGCTTTTTTAAAGTCAAGATATACGACATGAATCTCTTTCCCCTTGTCCAGGTGATAGGTCACCTGGTCATAAAAGGAAATGAGATTGGTCATGCAAGACCTACCCGCAACAAACCTGTGCTGGGTATTCCTCAGGATATTGCTGTCAGCTAGTCTGTTAAGGATGATAATCTTTTCCAAGACCTTCTCCAGGATAGAGGTCAGGCTGATGGGCCTGCAGTTTGCCGGATCTAATTTCCTCCCTTTCTTGAAGATAGGCATGGCCTTCTTCCAGTCTTTGGGCATTTCACCAGAGCACCAGGAGTTCTCAAAGATCCGTGCCAGGGGCTGAGCTATGATGCTTGCCAGCTCCTTGAGTACCCTTGGGTGTAAACCGTCAGAACCGGCTAACTTGAAGGTATCCAGCCTCTCAAAGTGTTCCTTCACAAGGTCAGCTTTGATGGAGGGTAAGGAATCTCCCTCACCCGGGCATCCCTGACCCACAGTGGGCAGGGGGGTCCTTTGGGGCTGGTGAAAAACTGATGCAAAGTACCCATTTAGCAAGTTTGCTTTTTTCTGGGCATTGGTTGTTAGTTTTCCCATCTGGTTTAGCAGGGGTCCAATGTTGCCCTTGCTTTTCCTCAGGCTCTCCACATATCTAAAAAGGACGTTTAATTGTCTTTGCTATTTGTAGCTAGCTGGAGTTCCATCGCAACCTTGGCTTTCCTGGTTTGCTCTCTGCAGGTCCAGACCAGAGAAGAGTATTCCTCCTTGGTGGTGGTTCTAGTCCTCCATCCTTTGTAGGTCTTCCTTTTAAGAAGCAGGAGGTCCACTAGTTCCCTGGAGAGCCAAGGGGGCTGCTGTGCCCTTTTGCTGACTTTCCTTCAAGACGGATTTGGCTGAGCGCTCCTCCCACAAGGTGTCTGGGTAGTTAAAGTCTCCCATGACAACCATACACCGGGAGCATGCGGCCTCAGCCAATTCCCTGACAAACTCCCTTGCTAGATAGTGTAAAGCTATATAACCATAATAAAGAAATGCCCAGAGCCAGAGGTGAGCAAAATATGGGCAGCGGGCCAGATCTGGCCCAGTGAGAGATTTGGTTCAGCCCACAGTAGGTCCCTGGGTGCTGCCTGGCCCAGGTGTACGGGCTAGCTCAGGCTGTGGTGTGTGCAGTCAGTCCTGCTGCCCCAGGCATGCAGCTGGGTTGGGGCAGCACAGTTGCCAGACTCCATTTCCTGGCAGCCCTGGAAGTTGAAGCCTCTTCTGGCTGCCACTGCCACCAGCCCCAGCCCCACTACCTGGGCACCCCCAGCCCATCCACCCTGCAACCACCAATGGGGGTGGAACCTGTGCAGGCAGGACAGTTGGCTGGGTGGCTAGGATGCAGCCACGGGTGGGTGCAGAGCAGCGTCTGGGAGCAGGACAGGCAGGTGGGGCCGGGGAGACCCCAGAATCTTTGGGCAATGACAGTGCAGGGCTGGGGCCCAGGGAAGATCTATGAGCCACTCCCTGTACACCACTGTGATGGGCACAGGTTCTGTGGGTATTTCATAGACATAGACATAAGGGGCCTGGAAGGGACCTCATAAGATCATCGAGTCCAGCCCCCTGCCCCAGGGGCAGGAAGTCAGCTATGGTCAAAGGATCCCAGCAAGATAGGCATCCAATAGCCTGTAGGTATGTTGGGGATTGTTTGCCCCCATATGGAGCACTTTACAATTCTCAGTCTTGAATTTCATCTGGTTCCAATTCACTCAACTCTCCAGCCTGTCCAAGTCTGTCTGAATCTGCAGCCTATCTTCAGGTATGACCATGCTCCCCCATAACTTGGCGTTGTCTGAGAACTTGGCAAGTGAGCTCTTTGCCCCCACATCCAAATCATTAATAAAGATGTTGAAAAGTACTGGACCAAGCACAGACCCCTGAGGGACACCACTGGCCACTTCTCATCAGGATGACACAGATCCGTTCATAAGAACTCTCTGGGTCCTACCTGCACCAGCTCAGCATCAACAGTAGGAAGGTGGTCATTCCCACCATGCTCCCTGTGAGCCTTATTGAGCATGTTTTTCCCCTTGGTCAAGTGAAATACTGAGGCAAAGTGGGCATTCAGGGATTCAGTTTTTTCCTGAGTGTCGGTTACCAGCTGTCCTGAGGTGTTAAGCAAGGGCCCCATGCTTCCATTTGTTTTCCTTCTGCTCCCTATGGGCATGTGTACACAAAATGAAATTTCCCATTGTGATGGCTGTATGTGTTGTAGGGCTTGCTACCACTGCCCTGAGCTCATCTGCCTACAGGCGGCAACAGGGTGAACCTTGGCTTTGGATTACCTGGTCTGCCAGGAAGTTGGTCTTATGTTTTCTCGCCTACCACGACTTTGATGAAATATATTCCCAGGAGGTACTTCCCGCAGTGATCCTGCCTGGTCTCAATCCCTGTTTCTTCTGTGGGGCTCCAAACCTCCCCTTTACCCCAGCCTAGCCTCTGCAGATGGTACTCACACAATTCTTCTGCAGCTGGGTCACAGTGCTGCCTGTTGTAGTCTTATTTAGCCCTCTACCCCTGGGTGACCTTTGGTCTTGATTAGGTACACCCTTCCAGGGCTGGTCTTGGCCTGTGCTCAAATATCAAAAGAAAAGGCAAAAAAAACCAAGGAAAATCCCGGCTGCTCTTGGCCTTCTTGTCGGGCTCCTTCCATGTCCCCTTTATCCGGGATCAGGTTCTCAAAATCCCAATCGCAACGATCAAGAAAAATCCCTTAGTCCAGTCTTTGTTATGTGCCGGCCTGCCCTGTACCCCTATGAACATTCACAGTCTCCTTGAGGTCTCCCCCACATCCAGGATGGCTCTACCTGTGACTGTAGTTTTCCCTCAGGTCCTCCTCTGGATCCTCTGTTGAAAACTCCACTCTGGAGATCACAGGCCTTGTGGACTCCCTCGCTCCAGATCCTCAGCTGCAGCTCTGCTCCAGAGATTACCACCAGCCACGTGTGTGCAGACCTCTGCCTGCCTCCTGCTCAGGGTCACTCCAGCAGGGTTCCTCAGGCACCCCTTGCCTGCTGGGACACTCAGCCCTCCTCTCTCCCTGCGGCCCGCAGGGAACTGACCCCTCTCTGCCCCTCTCTGGGGCCAGAAATACCTTTGGGCAGCCTCCCTCCTCCAGTCCTGAGCGAGATGCTGCTCCGGAAGTGTGGTGGGTATTTTCCTTCCTTTCCGGTCTCTAGCTGCAGCCCTGCCGGCCCTCCATACTGTGAGTTTTGTCTCACTCCTTCACACCCATTTACAGTGATGCAACTGTGTTTGTGTTTGCACAATACCAATTTCCTGTAGCTTTAAAGTCCATTTTAGCGCCGTATGCTAACACTGCTCAGAGAGGTTTTAGTGTGTGACGCTTTCATGCTATGGTGCTCCAAGTGTTGATTTTGTTCGTGCAAACAGGCAGAGACTCCACAGACTTGTAATTAATCCCCTTTGCCATAAGGGGCCGCTGTGTTCCAGCTTTTAGCCAGTAGGTGGCGCTGTACGTTTTTTAGGTTTTTTTACCCTCCTTCACTCCTCACTCTTCACACCTCCCTCCTCCATCACCCCTCCCTCCTCCACAGTCAGGTCATTTCGGGATGTGTGTGCTGCCTTGCTTGTTTGTTTGCCTATCCTTAATCTTCAACCTTGCCTATCCTTTTATTACTTTCTCAATCACAAGAAAAATCATGGCTCAGAGAAATTTCATCATCTATGTGTTACCACCACCACCCATGTACCCTCCTGTCCTCTAGATTTGCCTCTCTCTGTATCTTCCACCTGCTGTGACCCTTTCACACCCTGTCAACTGCCCATGCAGTGCCCATGGCTCCCGATGTCTGCAACAGCTTCGGCAGTACCAGGGAAGTGGTAATTTTTCTTTGACTATATATTTTGAAACTTTGTTGGAGGGAGGGAGTGGTTACATTACTCCCTTCAATACTGCAACCTAAACTTACATCACATTCCATTCCAGAGCTCTGAGTCCAAGGCGCTGCCTGCCAGACTCAGCACCTGGGGTATGCAGCATCACGGATTATATTTAGGTAATATGTCCCACCGACCCTGTGTGTGTGGTGGGGTTTGGCAAAATCCATTTTTTTAGCTATGCACCAAGCCCACCTCCTCCTCTTCCTTTTCTTCTCTTTTCCTTTCTCCTCCAGTTCACGGGGGGAACTTGCCAGGGAAGAGCCCACAGGACAGTGAGGAGGTTTCCAAGGTCAACTAAATACCATTTTGGGGGGGTTTTTACATTTTCTTTTTTTGTAAGACTTTTGTTCTATTGCTGTAGTATTTCATATTTATTTTATTTTTATATGTCAATTATAAATGTATATATATGCCAACATAGTTATTTTTTATATTCGTTTCATAATCATTTCAGTAAACTTTTTTGTTCTACTATTATAATGATGGAGTGTCATTTTTCCTTTGGGAGGACTGGGTTTGTTTGACTGCACACCACCACAGGATGCTGTGCCTGGGGGCGGGTGGGGGTTGGCATTACATTACTCGAAATACTTGGAAAGATTTGCAGGGTGAAGAGTTGCTTTTGCTAGCATTTGTTAAGTGCTAGCTAGGGTGCGGTCCAGTCACATATGTCTTGTAAGAAAAAGACACTCCCTTTAGCAAGTCTTTATTAAGTCTTTAAAGTGCATTACAATGCATGGTTGCTGAGGGGGGGTGGGAGGTTTAAAAACAGCTTCTTTGCAGGCAGGCTGCTATGGGAGGTGTGATGCAAAACATATTTTTTTTTACAAATTCTTTCCTTGCAATGCACACTATTTTCTAAAGAAAAAAATAAAGAAATCCTGCAGATCACGCCCCCCCCCGCCCTGGATAGAGCCTGGTCATTTCAGGTGTGCAGGCAGAAGTTTGCTGAGGAAATAGTTGGAGTCAGGTTTGCATCTCCAGAAAAGGAGCAAGAGCTGAACAGAAGCTGGAGGGGGTATCTGGCCTCGTCTGGACACTTCCTTCCAGAGGTACTCTGTCTCTGGATGCATAGCCACACTCATGTGGCTGATAACCCAGACATTTTGCATGAGATGGCTATCCCCGGACATATTATTGAGAGGCGCCTGTGCGGGGGAGGCCACCCAATCTAAATGTGTGTTTGTGTCCACCCGGGGAAGCAACAGCACTCACACCCCAGTCCCCCTCCCTCCCAGGTCCATGAAATCAAGCAGGAGCAAGTACAAATCATAATTTTTTCTTCCTCATCTTTATTTTATTTTCACAATAAATTGAATTGCAATCAATTCCATTGAGAAATCACAATACAATTTACACTACAGCCATGCATAGGGACGGAGGGAGGGAAGGAAGGAAGGAGGAAGGGATGGTCCTGCACCCCCTTCCCGGTTACTGAAAATGTAAAAGAAAAATGTAAAATGTCCTAAAGAAAGACTTAGTATCCTTGATTCCTGTTGCTAACTTAAATTCAGTCACCGCCTTAGTTTTCCTAATCTTCTCCCTACATGTGTGGACTGCTGTTGTATAGTCCTCCTTGAGGACTGTCCCAAGCTTCCCTTGTGTGTATGCCTCTTTTTTTCTTTTTCAAGAGGACCATGATATAAACTCCACAACTAAAGAATTAGGGAATATATGGGCCCCTACCATGACTGACTCCCCTTCCCCTTGCTCAAACTCATTATGCCAAGTGAAAGGGTAAAAATGTGGCTGAATTGCCTAACCTAACTCCAGTTGCTTTAAAGAACAATTAATTCGGGACTTTCCTCCCACTATGATGCTTCCCGTGAAAAGGATCCAGACCCTCCAGCACTAGTCCAAGCCATAACTTGCTAAAACCTTATGAAGCCCCTGAAGCATGGGTTCCCAATGTTTTCTCCTCTTCTCTTGAAGCTCATTTTACCCATCTCCTCTCCTGGCAGTACTGTCCTAAACCTGGAATAATGCAGGAACCTACTGTCTCAGTGAGATCTTTTACAATCCTTCAGCAATTATGGATGTCAAAACCAGTGCGGCTGCAACCCTGGTTAGCCCACTGGAGGGTGTCCCTTCTAAATTTTGGCCCTATACTGAGATTTTATTCCCTGAGGTACCTGCAGCACTGCCCACTTCCATAAATACAATTTACAGCAATGCAGCACAAGTATTAGTGCCGATTCTCCCAGACTATGCCAGGGGGCTGTAGCCAAGGCTTGTTGACCCCATGAATTGGCAACACCACAGCTTTATCAGGAAGAGCAGAAGTTCTAGAGACCTAGTACTCTGAGAGTTGTGCGGGAGTCAACTCTTCTTCCCTTGTGGGTCTAATAAGCACCAAGTTCACAGCTGGTGAAGGACCCAGACTGCATTATGGCAGGCCTGGATACTCCTAACTAATCTCCTTCCCCCAACCCTGGCTGCCTGGGGGAAGAGCTGCCAGCCAGCTATGCCTACCTCACACAGTGTCAGCTCACAAACCCGTGCCTTCTCTCTGAATCTATCCAGAAACCCTGGTACCAGGCTCTGCTATACAATGGGCCTCTCTTGTCTTCAGGCTTCTTCTCTAAGGATGACATTAACTCTTTGATGTCTAGAATCAGGTTCTCATGTGAACTCCTAATGTCAATGAAAGATAAGGGGAGGGCTCTGAGGGTTAAATTTCAGCAGCCAATGATATTTTCCCCTCTTTCCTTCCCTTTTCATTACTGAGAAAGGCAAATAAACATCTGAAATCTGTCACTAGAGGGTCTTGGTATTTCATTCATCTTAATGTCTGTACAAAGGAGAAAACAAATGAGGAAAGGAGGAGGATGAAAGGGCAGTGGATAAACTGCTTTAATGGGGTCACTGCCTGGCCTACCACCCCAAGCAGGAGAAACAGTGGCATTCCTTGGATTGGAATTTGGTTATTGGAACGAACCAAGCTGGCTCATCCGGCACAAAGTGAGGAGCTATTGAGGTGCAATGCCCATTGGGTGAGCAGGACAGGCTCAACAGATCCGTGCTTATACTCCAGAAAATACACTGCTCTTAAAAAGGTTTCCCAGATCACCTTGCGACTAGTGTATCATTGATCGTTAGGTGTATTAAGTCAGGGGCTAGAAGTTGTACTCAGAGTTGGGGTCCAGCCCTGGCTGAAACCTAAAAAGTCGAGATGAGCAAAGGGAGGGGAAAGCAAGTATAGTTTCCCTACTTCACAGAGAGGAAGCTGAAGCACAGACAGATTTAAGATATACCTACGCTGCTTCTGTAGTGCTCTCAAGCATGCCAGAGACAGATCTCCTGGGGACACCCTTATCACAAGGATGAGCATTGGTGGAGCAAAAGCAGGTGGGCTAGCCTGCTCAAGAGTGGCACCCCCCTGGGAATGCCACAGGAGCAACACAGACACATCCTAACTGACTGTCACAGTGTGGGGTCCTGTAGGAAGGCCATGATCTCCCCAAGGCCCTCTTACCATGAGAAGTTGGCCCAAAAGGCACCCTCAATTCTCGCCCACCACGTCTTTGATGGTAAAGATAATAGGGAGGCTGCCTTTACATTGTCTTGGACACGGTTCTGCTGTACTCACTGACCCCGTGGATTCCCAAACCCCTTGTGGGTCTCGTTCTACAATGGGTGTTTCGGGGCACCCTAGCCTTATAGACTATGCGTGGCTCCAAACACCCCTTTACCACACCCCAAGCCTCACAGATGGAACTGACATTGTCTGGTCTGGGCCTTGTTATAGTTTGGCCCCCTTGTCCTCCCTGGGCCCTCCACAGCCCAGTCTCACTCTGCGCCCCCTCTGGTGCTCAGGGTCAGCACACACACCCAAATGCTGCGCCCCCTCTGGTGTTCGGGGTCCCCCCACTGCCATGGGTCCCCCATGAGGCCTCCTCCATCTCCTAATAGCCTTACCCAAGCCACCGGTCTTAAACAGCAAACACAAGCCCCCTGGGCTATAACATAAATCCAAGCCGCCTGGCTAAAACATCATCCAAGCCCTACCAGGGAATACTGCCTCCCACAACAGCATCAGGAGCGGATCGTGGAGTCAAGCCTCTCCCCCTTTGCTTGCTCCAGCAGAGCTCCTTCCCCCTTGGCTGCCAGCAAGGAACTGCTGCCCTGACCTCAGCCCTGGGGTTTATATGGGAGCCAGGCCCTGCCCCTTCTGGTCAGCTGACCGCTGGCAGGTGTGGGCCAGTAGCTCACTCTGGTTGCCCTGGTGACCAGCAGCTGGGGCTCCTTACTGGTGGCTAAGGCTTTTTCCCTAGCAGTTTCCCCTCTTCATAGGGGCAGGGCACCTAAGTGCTCTGTGACACTGACTTGACCCAAACCACATAAGGAGTCGGTGCCAAAGCCAGGAACAGAGCCCAAGTCTCCTGACTCTCAGTCTGGTGCCTGGCTTGAACCTGAAAATGAAAATGAGACAGACAGAGAGTTCCAAAAACTGGCAGGTACCATTCATCCACAGAACAAGCGTGGCACAGATCATAGTGGTCCAGTTCCCACTGCTGGTGCCCCACTTCAAAGCCCATTCATTCTGCAAGGCCCGATCAGTCCTTAGGCCTTCTGCAGACAGTGCCAAAATGAAAGCCAGTTAGTATAAATCAATGCCAGCTCCTCTTCACTAGGTACATAGCTGCACTAATTCATTGCATATCACTAACCAGCAGGTTACAGGTACCCAGATCCCAGTAATCTACATGTTCCTCAGATGTACACCAGGGACTATGCCATGTGGCAGGGCTACCTAACTGGTGACCTGCAGGCTGCATGCAGCCTGTCAGAGGTTAATTTGAGGTCCCTGGGGTCCTGCCAGGCTGTATCTGGGTCTCTGGGCTCCCCCTCCCTCTTCTGGCTTCCACTTCCTGCCCCTGCCTCAGGTGCAGCTTGCAGGGCTGGAGGAGACAATGGCCTAGGGCAACAACAGCCGGAGAGCTGAGGGCGAGGCTAGGGTGCCCAAGCTGCAGTGCAGCATTGGAGGTACCCATGTGACCCATAGCACATGTTATTGCAGCCTGCACAGCATATGGCCCTACTGATGCAGGCCCCGAAAGCTTAGATGTTGGGCAGCCCTGCCATATTAAACAGAAATGACAAACCAGTCAAAACCAATCAAAGAAGTTCTAAAGTTGATTGGCTGGTAAACTGTGTAATAAGAAATAACTGCCCACATGATTTAGAACTCATTACCTAAGGTGCTTAGCAAGCAATAGTAATAAATCATGACTGAATTTGTGGCTGTTATGTCAAGGAGGAAAGGGTAGCATTAGATATGAAGCAAAGACCCAAATGCTGCTAAAGCTTCAGGATTCAATAACACAAGAAATGTTGCCTTTCTGTGTGTGTGTGTGTGTGTGTGTGTGTGTGTGTGTGTGTGTGTGTGTGTGTGTAATTTTGAGTGTGTCTTGTGTTAAGGAGCTTGTTAGCCATGCAGTCAAAGTCTGTGTGTTTCGTTAGACAAGCTGTACCCCCACATTTGCAAAGTACTGCATCTTATCTTACTTTAGGATTCCCAGCACCATTTATACATATATATATATCCTAAAATATTCTAATATAAGAAAAGCCATAGTCTGTCTGTCTGTCTGTCTGTCCGTAACACTCTGGGCCAACTGCACATGTGCCACCGACAGGGCAGGTGCTGATTGGGTGGGTGGCCTGGGCTGCACGGGCCCAAGTTTGAGCTGCTGCTGGGGAAGTTTGGCAGCGGGGAACATGCCCTGGCTGCCCGCGCAGCAAGGGCTGCCTCCCAGAACAGCCAGCAGGGAGGGAGAAGCAGCAGGGAGGGAGGGAGGGAGGGGAGGTAAGGCAGGCAGACAGGGGCCAGGCGGATGCAAAGCAACAGGGAGAGGGGTGGAGTGGAGCTGGATGGGGTAGGGCACAGGGCCCAAAGGCAGAGGAAGGAAAAATACTTGGGGGAGCTGAGCGTGTGCGCATGCCCCTGCACCCCCGCCCCAGGCGGGAAAGTCTGTGGGGGGAGGGAGGGAGGGAGGGAGGGAGTGCAGCTGGGAGTACTCCCAGCTGAGCCCAGATTGGGGCCCACTGCACCCATGCAACCGCCCCTTCCCCTGCACCCAGGGCCGTTGCCTGGCACCGGCAGCCCCCGCAAAGCAACCGCCACCCAGCCCCGCACCAGTCCTGGCTGCCTCCCCACACTCCCGGGGTGGGGTGGGGGGAGGAGGGGGAGCCAGAACTGAGGGCCAGAGTGGGGCCAACTTCAGCTGCACTGGAGGGGATGGAGCCCCTGCACCTGTCCCGCCCTGGGTTGTCCCTGGGAAGAGCCCAGTGTAACCTGGTGGCTCCTCTAGAGGCATGGCACTGAGGAGCCCGGGGGGCGAGGGGAGCGGATGGGGCACAGGTGGCTGCAGCTGGGGCTGGGCTCTGCCTGCTCCCAGCCTGTGCACCCTGCTCCCACCTTTGACAGCGGCACAGTGTCATGTGCATCCCACTGGGCAGGCTGGGCAGCAAGGCACATGGCTCCACTCTGCTGTCAAAGCAGCAGCAGCGAGGTGCTCAGGCAGGGAGTAGACAGAGCCCGGCCCACTGCTGCAGCTGCCCTTGCCCCGTGCACAGATTGGGCTGGTGTGTCCCCCTCCACCCTTGGCTCCCCCGCGCTATGCCTCTGGAGGAGCCAGCAGGCTGCACTGGGCTCTCCCCAGAGCCCGGTGGGGCAGGCACATGGGTCCTTAGGGCTCTGACCCGGCAGTGCAGCCGAGGCTGGCCCTGCTCTGGCCCCTGGCTCTGGGCCCCCCTGGGCTGTACAGCGAGGCAGTCTGGGCTGGTGCAGGGCTGAAGGGCAGTGGTTTCATGGGGGTCTCCAGCGCCAGGCAGGCAACAACCCCAGGCACGGGGCAAGGGGTGGCCAAATGGGCCCAGCGGGCCCTGATCCTGATCCCGGGCCTGGCTCGGCTCCGGTCCCAGCCCCCCTCCCCCTGCAGACTTTTCTGCCTGGGGGTGTGTGCATGCTCAGCCCCCTCTCCCCCAATTCTTTTTCTCCCTCTGCGTGTACGTGCATGTGTGCATGTGTGTGCGTGCGTGTGTCTGTTCATGGCTGGTGGGAAAGTGTGTTTGTGTCTGTGTCCATATGCAGAGAGTGAGTGAATACAGTGTGTGCCCGTCTGTGTGCATACATGTGTCTGTATGCGCGTGCGTATATCAGTGCATGTCTGTGCGTGAGTATGCACGTGTCTGTGCTCATAGCAGGGACAGCGTGTTTGTGTCTGTGTCCATGTGCAGAGAGAGAGTAGTGTGTGCCTGTCTGTATGCACGCCTCTGTGTGTGTGTGTGTGTTCATGGCAGGAGGGACAGTGTGTTTGTGTCTGTGTGTCCATGTGCAGAGAGAGAGTAGTGTGTGCCTGTCTGTATGCACGCCTCTGTGTGTGTGTGTGTGTGTGTGTGTGTGTGTGTGTGTGTGTGTGTGTGTGTGTGGCCACAGCAAGACAGAGGGGACAGGGAGCAAGGAGAAGAGATGAGCATGTGCTTCCCCCACCCCCAGCCTCCCTGCCAGCACCAGGAGGGGAAGGGGCCTGCCCCCCTCCCCCTGCAGCCCAGCTCCCGTAGGGGTAGGGGCCTCCAATTTTGTGTTTGCCCAGTGCCCCAGTACATATTAATCCGCCTCTGGGTGCGGAGCCGGACATGGAGTTGGGGGGAGGTGAGAGGTGGCGCGAGGCCAGATGCGGAGTGGTGCAGGGCTGGGCCAGGAGGCCAGATGCAGAGCAGCGGGATGCGGGGGAGTTGGCACAGGTCTGGATGCGGAGCAGCGACAGCATGGGACAGTGGGTGGTGGCGGTGGCTGTTGTATTCTCCTCTACTCATATGTGTACAGACATTTGCAGAGGTTAGAGGGAAGTTAGATCTCATTAAAAATGGCAACCCAATCTAATGTAGTTTGCCCCAATGTGGACCTTACACTTAGATCCCTAGTTAGATTCATCTAAGTGTGAACTGTACAGAAATCCCAGGAAGTTTAGACTGATCTAAAAATAGCCAACGCAATCTAAGTTAACCCTACCTAGGAGGTAGTCTAATTTAGACTGGTTTTTGGCCATTTTTAGATGATCTAACTTTCCCAAAATTCTGTGCAGTTCTCAGTGCAGCCCCAGGGCTGGGAAAGCCTAGCCACTGGTCCCAGCCCCAGTGCTGTGCTTTTCCTACCTGCCCATCTGGCACCAAGCTGTTTTTAACTTTCTGACCCCTCACTCCTTCCCCACTGCAGACCAGCCAGCCCACCCCCTCCCCCCACAACCCCCGCATCCCATAAACTGCTCCTGACGCCAGTTTTATCAGTGTTTGCCGATGCCAGGAGTTGAGAAAGTAACTCCCGGTCGGGAGAGAAGTGGGAGGGTTATGAGGCAGATTCACCAGGGAGGGCGGCGGGGCGAAAAAGAGCACCTGGTCCCCCACAAGCCCTCCCACAGACTACACGAGCCCCCCTGATCCTACCAAACCCTCCCGGACCCCACCAACCCGCCACAAACCCTGCCTACTCCCCCAATCCCCCTGTGGATGCTGCCTAACCTCCAATCCCTCCAATCCTTCCCGCAGACCCTGCCTGTGGGCCTTGCCATCACCATGGAGGTGCCACTCAGCTGGGTGCTGAGCCCAGCCCCAGCCCCTGCGAGCAGCACTGCCTAGACTGTGCCAGCCAAGAACCAAGCCTGGCCCCAGCCCCTGCAAGCGGCGCTGTGGCACGTATTCACTTCCCCAGGTGTCTGGCCTATAGTGAGGGCTCATCACATTTTTGATCCAAAAATTTAGATCAACTTATACATCAGTTCTATGAAACTCCTAACTTTTTGGATCAGAAAAATGGGTTGACTTCTACACTGTGCTGACCTGTACACTGTGAAATACGATACTTCATTCTTAATCCAGTCTCATGATGTCCAGGTGCTTGACTAATGATTTTTAAATGGCAATAATGAAAACTACCTGTGGACCCAGTTTTTCTTTGTCAACAGCACCTATTGTTGCCTAATATTGCAATGATTTGATTTTCAGCCATTATCACTAGAAGCTTTTATTTTAAAATGAAAGCTGGAGTCTTTTTAAAGCTGATGAGGTCCCTCACAGTACCCTGGTAGACTGCACAAAACAAGCTCGGTGCCATCTCTTCTTACCCAGATGCTGGAGATTGAAGATCACTATTCTAAGAGTGTTAGCACATAAAACACTTCTCACTGATACGTTTGTTTTAATGCAAACAATAGTAACAGAGGCTGCAGGGAATTATCTGCGTATTGAAGTCCTGGTGACTCAGTCCCTGATCTTGTGATTATGAAGTCATAGCCCCCAGATTAAATCATTTCCTTTTATCTTACTGCTGCCCGATCTGTTATGCCTTGTAATGTCTTGATATGCACCAGCACTTCTTTAGCATGGGCACATTTAGTAAAAGGTGGGCATGTGGCTTATTCAGTCTCAGAGTGTTGAGCGGTTTGTTGTGAAGCTCAAAAATATACCAAGCTCATCTGGTTTTAGTTTACACCCAAAACAGGAAACAGCTGGGTTTCACTTAAATTTTATTTTGAGTCTGTTAGATGTGGATGATGCCGGAGACTGAAACAATTACAATTTGGAGCTAGACTGGTAGGGATCTTTTTTACCTTTGTTGGAACATTAGGGGCCAATTTAACTACCAGTATAAATGGGAGCAACTCTACTGAACTGGAGTTTGAGGGGCTTGGCACCTAACAAGATCATGCCCAGTGGATGTGTGCTTAGTTGGGCTCAATAATTTTAGGGCCAATTATTGAACTGCTCAAAGGCTTCCTTACACTACTTCAGCAGGCTCCAGGGACCTTAAAGCAGGTAGAAGCATTGCCTAAGGAATATCTTCAGTGCAGGGCAGTTGGTTCAGATGCAGGGATTAGAATCCAGATCAGTCTTTTGCCCCCTAATATAGAAGTGTTTAGATTTCAACATTCAAGTGAACTCCTGCAAAATGAAGGAACTAGGCCCCTCTTCTCATAAGCAAAGATGCCTTTCCTAGTTGTGAGCAGCTTCTGTGTTAGCTAGCTTCCTCCTTTAATGCAGAAGTGAAATACTGAGCAAAATAAATTCTAAAATGCATATGGCTTCTGCAGGCTCTTGAGTACCTTGCAGCTCACTCGGTGGTGCATGACACTACATACCTCTTTGGAGGAAAGTGGGGGAAAGTCACCAGAAGCTAAAGACGCATAGATTATCACATCAAATGGCTAGCATTCCAAGAGTTCATGTTCTGTACCAAAGTTTCCAGTTCCTAATCCTAGTCCATCAGATTTTTGGTTTAGGCTCCCTCTTCCTAGGATACTCATACAAAGTAAGGGAAAGCATCGTCTACTTTGTGACAGGCTTGAAATAATGTTGCTGAAGAATAACAGCCTGCTTGGACTAAAACTGGATTGCATTTGTTTGTACATCACTTATTCCCTACTCCATGAAAAGCAAACACAGCCCTTGCCTCCACCAGCTTGCAAAGGAGCACAATCCTGAGTTAGCTCACTTTGCATTGTCACAAACCCCTCCTTGGATGGGTCCAAGAAATCTGATAAATTGGGTGTACAATTAAAGGAAGTTATCTTCCCAACCCCACCCAACTCCATCCTCATTCACTGTTAGCTAAGAAGTCCCAGCAACAGCAGGTCTACAATTTAAGCACCACCCCATGCCCCCAATCAATAGAGCACACTGGCTGATCTCACAAACTCACCTGAAAACTCTGGGGCTGCATTCAGCATGGTTGAGAAGCAAAGGAAACCCAGCACTGCTCCCAGACCTGAGATTTGAGCCCCAACAAGCAGCCGAGACACAGCCATCATGTAGCTGGTCTCAGTTTTCCTCTTGCCTGGGTCCCAGAGCCACTGTGACTCCCGTCTGGGTGGGTTCTCTCATCTTTCGTTGCTGCTGGCGCTATAGCTCAGAGGCGCCTATTGTCCATTAACAATGGGTTGGTTCTTTGCACTGCTGGGACTACTAGGAGGGGTGTGTGTGTGGGGGTGTGTGTGTGTGTATGCTGCCAGTTTCATGTTTTTGCAAGATTTTGAGCCTGTATTTTCTCATAAAGATGCAAAGCCATTTTAAACCGTGACTAAAAAAGATTAAATAATCACAATCTCCATCTCAGCAAATGTCCGGTCATTCACCATTTTATACTGAATGGAACATTGCCAGGGAACTGCCTGCCACTAAATGAGGCATTTGCCACAGAAAACAGCAAAACATCCACCATTCATCAAATGCACAAGTGCCCACAAATGGCCCCTACACAATCATTTGCTAGGAGAAGGTGGTTAGATTCTCAGCAGGAGGCGGAAAGTTCTGTAGTTGGTGTCCTTGATTTTCCAACAGAATTATAGTCACAGGTGCTTTGCCTGCACTCCTGTGTCTGAGAAATCAGCAATTTACCCTGGTCATTTGATTGGCCCTTTCAGGGTAATCAAGACATGTAAATATTTGGGAGAAAATCTTCTGCAAAATGATGGGCTTAGAAATGGAAAGGGTTACAACACTGTCTCTTCCTTCAGCTGTGGAACTTGGATGCATCAAAAAGTGAAGGATTCTCTCACCCAGCAGTCTATATAGACCCATCTGGAAGGGTCTGAGGTCAGTGGCAGAAAGACAAGGCACTAGTGCCAGGCAGAGGCAAGGGCAATGCAAGTGATTATGAAAATGAGCTTGAAAATGAATTGTATTAGAGTTGGGGTGGGAATACATTGGTACTAGAGACTTTGTTTGGTAAATGTCAACTATGTGTAACTTCAAGGGAGGAGCACAGCTTGGAGGGAAGGGTGCGGAGGGAAGGCACCAGGAAGTCAGTCGTGGGTGCACAGTTGTAATGCTGGTTGTGGTTGCAGCATCCCTGTGACCAGTTCTCTTAATAAAGAACCAGTATATTTCAGAAACATGGGGCCAAACTCTATCCTACCCATTAGGAGCACAAGAGGTCTATGGCACAAAGTGTGAACACTAGTCCACCTTGCTCAAGTCTTTGAAAAAGTGTTAATACAAAGGTGCTTGGGTCCTCCTCTGTGCTGCCTTTTAGTGACACAGCCTTAAGGGTCAGATGATGGTGTGGTACAAAAGTGGATACATTAACGGATTTTCAGGACAGCATGCAGGCTAAACTGCCCCCAGCTGCCCCCAGTTGCCTGCATGTCCATGGCTGCCTGTTGATAAGTAGCAGCTGTTTCAGCGCTCACAAGGCTTCTTAGTAGGATAGGTGCATGCATATTTCTTTTGCCTTGGAGCTTATGACTTCTTGTTTCTAGTTCCCCAGATTTGGTTCCTGCTTGCTTGTTCCTAGTTGCCCAGGCGCTGCTTGTTGGTTCCTAGTTTCCTGAGTCCTGCCTGTTGGCTTCTTAACTTCATCCTTGTTCCTGGTTCCTGCCTGTTAGTTCCTGGTTCCTGACTACTGACTTCTTATTCAAGATGCCAGCCTGGAACCCTGTGTCCCTGGCACTGCCTTGCCAGCTCTGTGACCCACATGCTTCCGTCTATACTCCCTGTCTTCTGCCTCTGGGCACTCATTTTATAGCTGGTATGGAGTCTCTCGCCTCTTGTGAGGTGCTGTGATTCATAGATTCGTAGATGTTAGGGTTGGAAGGGACCTCAGTAGGTCATTGAGTCTGAGACCTTTTCGTCATACATCTGCTAATGCATGATAAAGTGCAGTTAGCCTTGTTGATCACTTTGTCACATTGATGACTCATGTTCATCTTGGAGTCAACTACAACTCCAAGATCCCTTTCCACTGCTGTGCTGCTGAGACGGTCATCCCCCAGCCTGTAAGTGTGCTGGTGGTTCTTTTTGCCCAGGTGCAGCACTTTGCACTTGTCTTTGTTGAACTGCATCCTATTTCGTTCTACCCATGTTTCCAACCTGTCCAGATCCGCCTGGATCCGTTCCCTACCCTCTGGAGTGTTAACTCTGCCCCAGAATTTGGTATCATTTGCAAACTTGGACAGGGTGCTCTCCACGCCCTTGTCCAAGTCACTGATGAAGACATTGAATAGCACCGGTCTAAGGATTGAGCCTTGCAGGACTCCACTGCCCCCATCTTTCCAGGTCAATATCGACCTGTCTACCACCACTCTCTGGGTGAGACCCCCAAACCAATTTGCCACCCATCTGACTGTGTAATCATCTACATCACAGCCTGTCAGTTCATTTATGAGAACAGAATGAGATACTGTATCAAAGGCCTTCTTAAAGTCTAGGTAGATGACATCTATCTCTACTCCTGTGTCTAAGCATTTTGTGACCTGGTCATAAAAAGAAACAAGGTTAGTCAGGCAAGATCTACCTGCAATGAATCCATCCTGATTTCCTTTCACCATTATTTCCCCTGCTGGGCTCCCACAAATGTGATCCTTAATGATTTTTTCCAGAGTTTTCCCAAGGATAGAGGTGAGACTACCTGGCTTATAGTTTCCCGGTTTCTCCCTCCTCATCTTGAAAATAGGGACCACACTGGCCCTTTTCCAATCCTCTGGGACCTGACCGGAGCACCATGAGTGCTTGAACAGCTGTGCCAGTGGCTCTGCTATGACACTGGCCAATTCCTTCATCACCCTTGGATGAAGTTCATCCGGGCCCACTGATTTGAACACATCCAGCCCCTCCCAATGCCCCTTCACTAAGTCTGCACTAACAGTTGGTGGGCTGGTGTCCCTCCTGTGTCTATCTATAATCCAACTGGGAGATTTGTCTTGGTCTGTGTCTAGGAATACAGATGCAAAAACTCATAGAAGAGCTCAGCTTTGCCCCCCCTCGCTGTCACCAATTATCCTAGTTTGTCCTGTAGGGGTTCTATGGTACCCTGGGCCTTCCTTTTGCTCCCTATATACCTGAAGGACTTTTTGTTGTCCTATAATTTTTGGCACCAGCCTAAGTTCCAATCCTGCTTTGGCCTTCCTAAATGATTCCCTGCAAGTGCGAGCCAGGGTGGTATACTCCTTGGTAGCTACCGTCTGTTTCCACAGCCTGTATACCTCTTTCTTTGCCCTTAGGCTTTCCTGGACTTCCCTGTTCAGCCAAGAGGGCTTCTTGGCCCCTTTGCCCCCTTTTATGCACAATGGGATTGTCTCCTTCTTCGCCCATAGGATCACTCCCTTGTGTAATGACCACCCTTCCTGGACCCCCATTTCGCCAATGCTCTTGAGAATTCCAGGTCTAGCTCATGCTCCTGGTGTGGCAGTCTATAGTAGATCCCCACTACCAAGTCCCTTTCCCCCCGACCCCCTTGTATCCTGACCCACAGTACCTGCCCTCCTCTGAGCCCATCTTGATTATAGAGGATGTATATTGTTCCTTAACACAGAGAGCAACACCACCCCGCTTTTTTCTCCACTCTATCCCGTCTGTACAACCTGTAACCCTCAATGCCTACTGCCCAGTCACGAGTGGAATCCCACAAGGTTTCAGTTAGTCCAACCAGGTCGAAGTTGTTGCAAATTAGTGACGATGCAAATTACCTTGAAACAAAGGCAAGAGCAGTGCCTTAGGTTTCAGGTGGTCACAGTTGCTTCCTGCTTTGGAAAATAAGAAGACTTCATTTTAAAAATTGGCTATAATTTGATATCTTCCATGTGTCAGGTATCCAGGTTGTAGCTGTATTGGTCTAGAGGAAAAAGCAATCAGGACTCATAGTCAAGATGATATCTTCTGGTATCATCTCAACTTTGAGTCTTGATTGCCTTTTCCTCTAGACCAATACAGCTACAACCTGGCTACAACCTAAAAGTCCACACGAATGCACAAAAATCTAGCCTTGTGGAACCTCCTCCTGCGGCGACCCAGCACTGTATGTGAAACAACCTCCTTTTCTTCTTGGGGCGGGCTTGCTTCTTTTGCCTGGCAAGCCCGGCTTGGAGAAGGACACTTCGGATTGGTGGAACATTTCCACCAATCAGGTAACAGCTGGGAGGGGCTTGTCCCACCCATGCTCAGAGTGGGGGTGGGGGGGTGGGAGGAGTCCCGGGAGGCGGGGCCTCCGCTGTAAATAAAAGCCCAGCGTACTCAGCATGCTGGGGGGATGCCTGTGAGGGACTCAAGAAGAGCGGAGCCAAGGAAAGCTGGGGAGCTGTCCCTCAGCGGCCAATAGGCCCAAGGCTCCTGAAGCCACCGCTGGAGGAGCAGCCTTGGGAGCAGTGTGAGACTGCTCAGGCTGGTGACAGCGCATGGGGACGGTGCGGGGAGACCTGGCCCTGGGAGAAGTGAGAGACTGCTCAGGCCCATCACGATGCACGGTTCAGCGCAGGGAGAGCTTTGGTAGCCACAAGTGGTGGCTCGAGCCCGCAACCCCGGCAGGGCAAGGGTCCCACATGGTGTGTGGGGCAGCGTACGGGATAAGGGTCTTGGGGCTGCAGTAAGGCAGCTCAGGCCCCATCTCCCAGGAAGTGGCCAGGTCCCATGGTGCACAGGGCGGTGCACGGGCCCAAGCCTTGGGAGCCAGGGAGCAGTGGAGGCTGTTTGGGTTAGCCACCTGGCGTGAGGCCGGCCGGCTGGAGCCTGAAGGGCCTGGCGTGTGCTGAGAGCCCTCAGTGCTGAGCCAGGGCATGAGGAAATAGTAGTGCTGCAGCGTGAGGCCCAGCACCCAGGAGCCAGCAGCTGAGAGGAGCTGAGCCCTCGGTGCCCAGAGCGGGGCACAAGCTAGGGAGGAACCCAGCAGTGCGGGAGGGGCCTGGAGAGGCGCTCCAGCAGAGGAGACCCCATCAAGCTACACCCTGACCACCACCACCTGAGGGAACGTGAGTCATTGGGCCCTTGGGTCCCACAGCAGAAAGATGTTTGGGGTGAGCAAACCCAGAGCAGGGGCTGTGTGAGCAGCCCCCCACCTAGGAAAGGTCCTAAGAGGAGGGGCCCCTGGTGCTTCCTGGACACCCCTCACAAGGGACCCTTTTGGAAGGAGGACTATCTTTTGCTATGAGTCAGGGACTATATTAAGAATTAAATGTTATTAAGATTGTTCATGTTTGCGCCTTACAGTTTATATTTGAAATGTTGTATTGTGATGTTGTAAATAGTGTTATTTGGAGTTTGACCTTGGTTATTGGTTAATGTTCACTGTGTAAATATCTGTATATGATATTTAGTTTTATGTTTATGTATATTATATCTTAATAAATTATATGTAGTTAAGAACTTTGGCCTTGGGCTAACTCTATAGAGGAAAGAGGGATCCACTCAAAATTCTAGCATCCCTCTCACAGCACCCCCTCCTGCCTACCCATCCCATCCTATTGAGAATAGGGCACACCCTTGGGTGTACCTGGGTTACGTTCTTCATGACCTACCCGTTAACCAGAGGCATAACTGGGCACTTGAGCATCCTGGGAGACAGCCATACACCAGGCAGCATTACCTGTGAAGCAGCAGCCATATCAGTAGTACAGCTCTTACTCTTTCTGCACCCTCTTCCCTGAGGCAATTCCCAGGGCTGACACCCCATTTGTTCCTCCTTTGTGATGCTACTGCCATGAACAGACTGCGCTATCCTGCCATTTATTTGTTACATTCAACTGATTGTCAAATAGTTGAGGTGATTTATTAATTATTTGAGGTCAACGCTTTCTTGGCAAGCAGTACACAATAGCTCTGCTTTGACTGGTCACATCAATCACACGATAAGTTTCTCCCCTGGCAGCCATGTCTCAAAACAAATAGTAAACTTAAACATTCCCAAGCTTCCAGGTGGTGTTACATGTTCCCCCAGGCCATTTCTGCCAGTGAACTCACTGGCTGGAGCATTTGCTCAATCAACTACTAAATTTGTTCCCCAATTCAAGCAGATCCTGCAACACTCCCTAGTGCAGATGTATTCTTTATTTCAGAGCTTTATAAAAGGTGTCCTTCACCCTAAATGTTCCTCCTTCCCCTTTACAGCAAGGGGTCTTGGAGGAAGGGGTCAGTTCTTAGCATCATTTTAGGAATTGCCACTCAGGATCAGGTCCTTCTTGTCCAGTAGGCTGCTTCCAGGAGCTACAAGTACTTAATGCTTCAGGGGACAGGGCAAGAACTCTGGTCAAGGGCACTCATGGAATAATCTAACTAGAGGGAGAGTAGTTTCCTGATCTCCACTAGTTAGAAATAGGTTGATGATTTAATGATGCTCTTTACAAATACATCGTTATGACTGTAACGGTCTTAAGTAGGGCTGTGTGAAGCTTCGGGTGCTGATTCGATTCAGAGATTTGGCCCAATTCGATGGCTGAATCTCTGAATCCGAATCGAATCAGGAGACCAATTAAAAGGTCCAAATCGATTTGGAGCTCTCTGAATTGATTTGGTAAAGATTCAGAGAGCTTCGGCAATTCACGCAGTCCTCGCTGGCTGCAGCAAGCTGCTCCCCCAGCCCCTCTGAGTGCCCCCTGATCTTTGCCCACCCCCCCAGCCCCACCGTGGCTGCCCTGCCCGCCTCAGCTCCCAGCCCTTTAAAAATAAACAAAAAACCCCCCACACTCACCGGCTGTTGCAGTGGCCTTGGGGCTTCTGGGGGCGCATGGAAGAGCTGCCCATACAGTGCGGGGCAGCAGGGGCAGTGGGGATCACCCCCTGGCTGGGCAGCAGCCAGTGAGTCCAGGAGGGTTTTTTTGTTTTTTTTTAAAGGGCCGGGAGCTGGGGTGAGCAAGGCAGCCATGGGAGGGCTGGGAGAGTGGGTGGGGGTCGGAGGGCTTGTGGCAGAGCCCCCAACATGGCGCGGGACAGTGGGGGGCAGCAGGGATTGTCCCCCCCCCAGCTGGGCAGGAGCTGGTGATTGGGGGCTTTTTTTTTTTCAAAGAGCTGGGAGCTGGCCTGGGCAAGGCAGCCATTGAGAGCAGGCAGGGGATGGGGCCTGTGTGATTCAGAGATTCAGGTGATTTGGCAGCAGCCAAATCTCCAAATCAGATTTGGCCTAATCAATTCAGGAGAGTGATTCGAATCACTGTCCCCCGAATCGGCCAAATCTGTATCCGAATCCAAAGTGAATACTAGATGCTTCACACAGGCCTAGTCTTCAAATCTATGGTCATTGTCATTAATTATAATGCCTCCTCTAATGCCTCTCATCTGTGAAGGTTATGTCACTTTACAATATTAATTAAGCTTCCAATCACTGCTGTCAGGCAGCTAAGCATTATAACTCCCACTCTTTAGTCAATGTACCTGAAGCAAAGAGGGGTAAAGTAGCTCATGACCACAGGATAATAAGCTCCAGACACAGGAATAGATCCTATGAGTTTAGACTCCCCAGTTCCTCTGCTGTTTTCATTAGGTGACATTGCCTTTTTTTCTGTTATTAATGACAGATCCTCAACCTAGAGCTGGGCTGCCTGGTTTTTATGCTGAAGCCTGGATTTTGTAAGGCAACATTTGCACAGGCAGGATGGAAGGGTTTGCAAATATCTGTCTCAGTCTGCGTGGTCCATTTTTGGCCCTTTAGACAATATAAATAACAAACTGTTTTGCTTTTGTTTCACTATTGTCCCTCATCCTCTGATTAAACTGTAAACTCCTAGAGGGAAAGCCTTTTATGTTGTGTGCATAGTGCCTGGCACAAGGGGCTCCAGTATCACCTGGGTTACTGCAGCAATTGCAATAAATAAATAATAAGAAAACAAAAATAAAACTCAGCCACATCATGCTAGGAGAGTCAGACCTTAGCGACAAAACATTCTATTTTTGGCATGTTTGTTTTTACCACCCTGGCACTAGGTCCATGTGCAAAGCCAAGGGTTACAACACTTCTTTTCCTTTCCCACTAAGTCTCCACCCATGCAATACTCCACAGTGTTCAAAGCTCCCTGCACTCTGTGCCACAGTATTTTTGTGCTGACGCACCCCTCCCATTGCTTTGTGGAATGGGGACACCCTGCTGCTCTCTTGCCTCAGTGTTAGGGATTGCCTTCCTACCTCATGCCTTAGTGCTCAGGATCCTGCCTCTCCCCAGAAGCACCTCTTTTGGTACATACATCCTTTCTCATTACATCTGTCTGAGGTTGAATCCCTTCCCTGCTGTCAGACAGCAAGAACAAGATTGTCTTCCCCACCCATCACACTGTTTGCTGGAATGACTACCTTGGTATGTAGCTAACCTGACTTTTTCCAAAAGATAAGTTACCACCCTATTGCTCCACCCTCAGCCTGAAGGATTGGTGGAAGGCAGTCCACCTACTCCCTATCCCTTGATTCATCCAGTCTGGGTGGAACTACTAGTTCCAGATTAAACTCCCACTGGTACAGTTGACAGGGTGATAGAGAATACACAGACTTTCCCAGAACATCAAGGTGTAGTCTCGGGTAAAGCTACCTATGTGCATTTGTAGCTATACTAAAGTGAACTCAAGCTTTTTCCACCTCTATAATATCTGCCCTTTTTATACCGCTGTACACTTGCCAATCTCCTGCCTTTGTTGCACTTCAGTTCATTGGCATGCTAAGACTTAACCCCAACTGCTTCCTGTGATGGAAATAGACTCCCTCCTTCTACCAGCACAGGATCTTGTCAGTCAGGGTCATGATGACAGATGGTTTAATTAACATCCCTGATGTGCATTGGGAGCATCTCCTCTATCAAGGCGGTGAAAAAATAAGACACCTCCAAGATAATCAGTTTCTTCCTGGCCTCGTGCAGGCAATGAATAGCAAAGGACACCTTCAAAGTTTGCAGTACTCAGGAGGCAGGTGTCAGTGTCTGGGGAAAAGGCCTCCCCAGTAACTAATGTGTCTGATAGTTCCCACTGAGTACTTCTCTCAGCACAGCAAAGAGGAGCTCCTAGCAGAAATGCCTCTTCTAAGGACTCTGATGCACCATACAAGGATTTCACAAGAGCATTTGTCAACAAAATTGCCTTTCAACACAAACTTTCTGACCAGGGCTGTGATTATTTTGGGAAGACTGAATTCTCCCTGCACCTCAGCTCAGACTTTATGCTTCATCCTCCACTTCCATTTTTTACCAGAGATGTGTCCCTTTGTGAAAGGTTCCATAGTGTCTGAATAGCATAAGTGAAAGCAGGTATCGGGGCAAGGGGGTTTTCCTGCCTCTAATACTGAGGCCTGTCAGGCCCAACTGATGTCCATTAAGGGCAGCCACGGCAGGATAAACTACAGTAATGCTTTCCATAGAGTCTGAGGGGAGGCAATGACAAATACTTCTGAAGAAAGTGAAAAATTATCCCATGTGCAGGTAATAAATACTCTTTTCTCTGTTAGGGATCAGCCCTGAAGGGTGAGGAATGATTGGCATTGCTTGTGTTATCTTTGTGAGTGTAATGGGTCTGGTTTAAAATGGGGAAGACAACCAGCCAGTACTGATAGTTTGCCTCCCTTCCTTTATGAAGGAAAAGCAAGCTGATCTTCTTTCCTAACGAAATTGCCTCATTTCCAGGAATAGGCTCTTAAAATGAGTTGGACAGAGATTCACTCCTTCCCGTCAGCAAGGGCTGCAGCCCAGCTGAGTCACTTCCCCACTCCAGAGCTGGTAGTGCAGAGTTGTGGACTGACCCACTGATCCCTGGGTGTCTCTAAGCCAAACAATATCTGTCTTCACTCTCCTAACTTTCTTTTCAAGAGCTGACAGATTTGTGCTGGCTTTTTTTTTTTTGTCAGATTAAACTAGTATCTGCCTGTATCCTGACTGTCCCTATCTCATTTCAAACAGTCAGCACAGGACAGAGCACAGAGAGCAGACAGAAGGCTCCTCAGCTGGTGGTTTAATTCCTCTAGCCTTGGGTGTGGGGCCCAAACTAAATCAAAGCCTCTGCCTCTTCAAGCAGCCCCTCTCACAGAACCCATCCCAGAGAACCTGGGAAAGGGAACTCATCTCGGGACATCTTGTTGGTTTCTGGTCACCAGGATGTTATACTTTATGGCCCTTGATGAAATCAGTATCTGTGACAAATTCATGAACCCGTAGCAGACTCACCGTTCAGAGCTTGAGTTGAGTCCCAGGCTTGAGATCCTGCTGTTTTGATTGGTGGAGCCCATCCACCAGTCAGGAGGCAGCAGGAGAAATAAAGCCCTGCCCCTTTCCTGGATCTGATTGAAGACTGCAAACTGTCAGGTTTGGAAGACTTCAGGGGCGGAGCCTGACCAGCACAGGGGCAGATACAGTGAGGGTCTCAAGTAGAGGGGAGCTAAGAAAAGCTGGGGAGCTCTCCCCCAGTGGGCAATAGGCCCAAGGTTCCTGAAGCTGCCACTGGAGGAGCAGCCTTGGGAGCAGTGTGAGACCACTTGGGCTGTTAACAGTGCACAGGGATGGTGTGCGGAGATCTGGCCGTGGGAGACTGCATCACGGTGCACAGTTTGGTGCACAGAGCCCAGACTTTGGGAGCTGCAAGCCGCAGTTTGAGCCTGCAACCCCAGCAGGGCCAGCGGACCACACAGTGCATGGGGCAGTGCACAGGGCAAGTGCCTTGGGGTTGTGAGCAGCCTTGGGAGCAGTGTGAGACCACTTGGGCTGTTAACAGTGCACAGGGATGGTGTGCGGAGATCTGGCCGTGGGAGACTGCATCACGGTGCACAGTTTGGTGCACAGAGCCCAGACTTTGGGAGCTGCAAGCCGCAGTTTGAGCCTGCAACCCCAGCAGGGCCAGCGGACCACACAGTGCATGGGGCAGTGCACAGGGCAAGTGCCTTGGGGTTGTAGTGAGGTGGCTCAGGCCCCATCTCCCGGCAAGCAGCCAGGTCCCACGGTGCACAGGGCGGCACACAGGCCCAAGCCTTGGGAGCCGGGGAGCTGCGGAGGCTGCTTGGGTTAGCCACCCAGCATGAGGACAGCTGGCTGCAGCCTGAAGGGCCCGGCCTGTGCTAAGAGAGCCCTCGGTGCTGAGCCAGGGCATGGGGAAATGGTAGTACTGCCGTGTGAGGCCCAGCACCCAGGAGCCAGCAGCTGAGCCCTTGGTGCCACAGCAGAGCACAAGTTGAGGAGGAACCCAGCAGCACAGGAGAGGCCAGAAAAGGCACTCCAGCAGAGGAGACCCCATCGAGCTGTGCTTGACCACCACCCCCTGATGAAGCATGAGTCTTTGGGCCCTTGGGTCCCACAGGGGAAATATGTTTGGGGCGGGCTAACTCAGAGAAGGGGCTGGGTGAGCAGCCCCCTGCCTAGGAAAGGCCCTAAGGGACCTAAGGTCCCTGGTGCTTCCTGGACACCCCCCTAAGTGACCCCATTGGAAGGAGGACTGTCTCTTGCCACGGGTCAGGGACTATATTAAGGGATAGATGTTATTAAGATTGTTTCTGTTTGCGCCTTATATTTTGTAATTGAAATGTTGCATTGTGATGTTGTAAATAGTGTTATTTAGGGTTTGACCTTGGTTATTGGTTAATGTTCATTGTGTAAATATAGGTATATGATACTTAGTTTTATGTTTATGTATATTATAGCTTAATAAATTGTATATAGTTAAGAACTTTGGGCTTGGGCTAACTCCACAGAGGAAAGAGGGATATGCTTGAAATTCTGGCATCCCTCTCACAGCACCCCCTCCTGCCTACTTATCCCATTCAACTGAGAACAGGGCACACCCTTGGGTGGTACCTGGGTTACAAAACTAAGAAAATGAGGGAATAGCACATGAAAAGTATCTATCCATGTTGAAGAAGTGTGACCTAGAGCTCTGACCTGATCAGAATCCAAACTCACAGATTTCAGGACGGCTCAAGTCCAGCATGCCAGCTCAGCCAAGAATAGTGAGCAACCTCAGGTGTGAAATGTTAACCCTGACCTGGATCCTTGGGACTTCCCCAATGGGGATGGAAGCTGTTTAGCTTCAAGGAGCCAGCTTGGGCCCAATTCCAACTTTGGTGTTTAATCTTCCCCAATCCTATTTCACTTGTAGGGCCACATCCAGACAAGGTGTTGTAGGCATTCTCCACCATATGCAGGTGTTCCCCACACTCCTACTAGGCAGCTCAGGGAGCTTTCTTGACCCCAGGAGATTGGGGGTAAAAAAACCCAATGCCAAAAAAAAAGTGGGGCAGTGCATGTGGCAGCAGTGCACACCGCCCAAAACCAGATCCCGGCCATCCAGAGCAACACTCCAGCTGCCAGCCAGGCTCCCTGCTGCACAAACACTGAGGCTGCAGCTGTCCAAAGCCCCAAGGACCCCAGATAAGGCTGCTTGGGCCAGCACAGTTGATGGCCCCAACCTCTCCTACCCCACCCAAGGTAACACACAAGGTGTACTGCTCCTGCTTGTCCCCAGGGAAACACATGTTCCCACTTGTGGGGACATGGCCTAGATGTCTAAGTGCTGCTTGGCTGTCTAAAGGCAGATGTGTGGCGCTTGGTGCTGCTTACATAGATTTTAGATCCTGTTTCCTTTGGCGCAACTCAATTGTCTTTCTGAGCATGCTTGGCCTCTTACGCTCTGTTACAATCTTATTCTGCTTGCAATCTTATTCGCACATGCCACATTCTGCTTGGGAAAGCTCATAGGTCTGTGTAAATCTCCCAAATTTGAGCCAGAGTCCTCCTCTACTTCTGCTTCTGCTCTTGCTCTTTCTTGTAGTTTTACTGTAGATAAAGTTGTGGGGGCTTATATGGAATTATGCATTTTTCCTAGAGGACCAGGATTTTACAAGAGCATAAATGTTCATAGCAAATCCTTTCTGAGCATGCTGGTTGCACAGGTGGAAATAGGGTCTAAAGGTTGTGTACCAGTATGTACCAAGTGTACATTTACCTTTAGACAGCTAAGTGTCACTTAGACACATAAAAGGTAAAATAGGATTTGGGTGCATGTTCTTGAACCTTGTGTTTGGTGGAGGAAAGATGATCCCATTATACACGAATCTCAGGTCACTCACTAATTATTTTTGCTCTGAGTGTTTGACAGGAAAATGTAGGGGTCAAGGAAGAGATGTTCTCTGAAGGTGGAAACCTTTTCCCTTCTCAACAGCCTTATTAGATAAGTGACCTCTCAAACTCATGAAGCGCAAGGCAGCCCATTTCCTGTGATAAAGGCTCTTGTGGGTGGGAGTTTACAGTAATGAAATTGGACTTTTCTGGGACAAGAGCCCATGGGCAATAACATCTGGCTGGCTTGATATATGAGAGAAGGACCTTGTGCATTTTTTCAGATAGATGGGGGTGCTGAGTCACAGCTTGGACGCCTCTGTGGAAGTTCCCCCTCCCACCCACTTCACAGCAGGTCATCGTACACACCCTGTAACTCCTCCTCAATTTATAATTGGAAGGAAGGAAAAGAAAACAACACAGCTGCCCAGTGGTGAGTGAAGAGCAGAGGCAGTACTTGGTGCATCTCCATTAAAAGGGGCCTCTGCTCTACACCACTGCTGCTGGATCAGATCTCCACATTCTACCATTCAACAAGTCTATCTGAGAACTATTCAGCTCGCCTCAGTGGGGAGAAGCAAACAGTTTCACAGCAAGACAGAATGGCAAGCTTGAGGCACAGTCCCTCAAAGGAGCCTGAAATTGAGCTTTTTGTGAAGGTGAGTTTCTGACAATCTGGATGCTTATTTTTTTTGATTTCTGGATACAAAGGACAGTGAGCCACTAACCGCGCCACATATTTTTCATGAAGTCAGCAGCAGTTTTTTGGTAACTTTTTTATCCTTTCAGAATTTGTGGAACTGTCCCATGTTTGCAATTTTCAACTGCGAGTACTGGTAACTTGACTCAAGTATTCCCAGAGTCTACAACTAAGCGTCTCCTGCAGTTGGCTGGGAAACATGTCAGGCATGCCCAGACTAGGGGAATTCCCACTCTGGATTCCATAGAATTCTCTACCTCCTACTGTATAGTGCCCTAGGACACTGCAGAGTGCTCCTGTTGCCTTTGGGATCCTGTTGTCTTCGTGATGATGTTGCTGTTATTAATGGCTATGATGATATAGATCACTCATGTAGCAGAGTTCCCAGAATGCAGATACGATGTGCCCTAGCACAGAAGAGATGGTGTATTGAATAAGATAAAACAAAAAAATTAATTTCAGCTTTTCTTCAAATTGTGATTACAAAACAAAGTTTTTCCTTCTTTTTCAGAGAGAGAGAGAGAGAGAGTGGTTGTATGTAAGCAGAAGTGACTTAGCTGTGAACTATTCTCTGGAAATGTTTCTTCCTTTGCTTAGGGCTTTCTGGTTTCCTCTGGAATGTTTCAACATTTCTCCTTAAAAATTTCATAGCAAAAGTGCAGAAAGCAATGAAATAGAAGCCCAGTTTTCCAAACAAATTCTAGAGAAGTCTGTCAACCTGCGGCACAACACCATGGTCTTGACCATGTTATTTGCACAGGCATTGATGTGACACTACAGCAATGCTGGATCATATGATCTTGTTTATAACATTTCAGTGCAAATGCTCAGGCTCCCAGTATTCAAGCTGCAAATAATGTTAAGATTCTAAATCTTTAAAAAATGCTAATGTTCTAAAAATGCCATTTAATTAGTTATTAGTTTATTCTATTACTGTTAAAATGAATCCCTCCCACAGCATATAACCTAACCTACTTTTTTCTATGATCTTCTCATTTTTCTGTGATCCTGTACATTAACCAACAATGATTTTTAGAGATGTTTCTGGTGGCAGTTGCACTAGACAACCTTTCAAGACCCAAGACTCCTGTTTTCTATGAGTTTATAATGCTATAGCTCTAGATTAGAGAGCCAGGCTCAAATGCTGTTCTCACTGTTTGTGATATTGCCAACATTATACAGCTGTCAAAAATAAGAATATTCAGGGATGAGAAAATACCCCCCATTAATCCCTCAAAGACTAATCCAATCTTGAGTAATATTTGTATATGCATTGCTCCTCACCCTCTTAGCTCTATTGTGCTTCCACAGAAGCTGAGGTTGCTAAGACTAAATTTGGCTTGGGGAATTTTGTTGTTAGATTCAGCACCCCTGTCATTCTCTGTTTCTATTTCACTGTTACCAAGCTTGTCCCCAACTGTTACAGAGCAGACTGTTTCAAAACTGCATCAGATTCAAGGGGGTTTTAGTAGAGAAGGGAAACAAAAAACAAAGCAAACGCTTAGTCAGTACTTCCCCTAAAATGGACCTAATTTAGCACTAAAAACCCCCTCAAGGCAAGTACGGTACTGGAGAATTAACAGCCAGACTCTCTCTCATAAATATCAGGGTAAGTCTGTAACAAAATGGGGTGCTGGCCAACTGCAAATCCTAATGAAGTCAAAAGGAGTTATGAGTGTTCAGTTCCCATGGAGAACAAGAGTCAGATTGCGCTAGCATTGGTGTGAATGGAATGAGTCCTGAAATTCCTCATTCTTTTGTGGGAGGGAGGGAAGGGAGGGGAGATGGAAAAGATACTCCAGGGTGCTGCACAGCCTGGGTTCCTAGCATATAGCATCTTGCAAGCCACAGCCCCCAGAGCCTGGTCTGGTTTCTTGGCAAATGCAGATGTTTTGACCCATAAGACATAGATGGTGGGCTGTCCCCTTGCCTCCCCCACACACGTGCCTTTGCTGGTGAAACCTTGAAGGTTTACTGGTAATTTCTCAGCATGGATTTTCCCTCCTTGTAATCAGTGTATCTTTAAATGCTACTTATTACCGTATTTGTGTTACACTGTTGTGCCAGGTGCTGTACAAACTTATAATCAAGGAAAACCCCTGGCTTCAGGAGTTTGCAGCCTCAAGTCTGTAACCCAGCTTGCTGTCTAGTGACTCTTCAGCCCACACCAGTTCTCTACTCTTGACTTAGCCTCTGCCTCTTGTGAGTGTGGCCATACTGCTATGTGTGTGCAACATTAAAAACTGCTCTATCAATTCTTTCCCAATGAATTGTGGGAGAACTTGTCTCTCCCTTGGAAGTCCATATATGGGAATTGTGGGAAGGCGCTGGAGCTCTATCCACATTTGAGTTGAGCTAGCCAGCATCCACCCTGTGTAATGGTTATATTAGCAGCTGCGGACTACTGCTACTTGAGTTTGAGCTTATATCCCTCAACAAACCAACCAAATCAAGTCAAGAACATGGCCACATTTTAGAGTTAGTGTGTGGACCTGACTTGTGTTAGGGGCAACACTAGAGTTCGCTCTGAAGATAGGCCCTCATTAACCAAGACAGGCAGAGTGAGATTCTCTCCATTTCACATGAGGAAAAGGCACAAAGATGATAAAACCCAAATCCTAATAGGGATTTATAAGCTCCAAATTGTTAAGGTATGAACAAATGTACCATTTACCTCTTTAAAAGAGGAGCAGAGCTGCCACTTGGGAGTGTACAGCAGTTGTAATTATCTAACTGTTATCCTATGTCTGCATGTCTGCATGATCTTGTAGCAGTACAAGTTAGCTAAATCACCCCAACTGTGATGCTGAATGAAATGGGTTAAAATTGCAGTGGTTTTGCAGCCTGTGCAGAATCAGGTAGAAGTAGCAACTGTGGTGCAACAGTTTATATGTATTCCATGAAACAGTCATTAAGTCTGTTTATACCAGGGGTATGCAATGTTTTTTGGCCGGACTGCTGAAAAAACCACAATGTCTACCTTGGAAGGTGCCAGAGTGCCAACATGCTGGACCCCAGAGTAGCTATTTGCAGCCTCCCAGGAGCAGCCTGGGCTCCGTGGCCAGCAGCAGCTGCTTAGAGCCCAGGCTGGTGGTGGTGTGCCGAGCAAAAGGGCCTTGTGTCCCATGCTCGGCACGCATGCCACGGGTTGCTGACCCGTGGTCTATACCCTTAATGAACTCAAGGAGAGTTAATCAGATAACTACCTCTGAGGATCCAGGCTTGAGTTCTATGTCCAGTGTCACACAAGAAAGCAGGGGCAGAGCTGAAAACTTATTTGTCTGTTACAGTATTGTCTATCCCTGATATCAAAAAGACTGGCTTAAATACCATGTGATTTTTTTAATGCTGAGGTTGTGGACTTATTCTGTCTTCTGATTATTTGCAACTTCCTTTGCTTCCCCTCGCGTAGTCATGTGAGGGAAAATTGGTGTTTCTGATGCTGGACATGTATTGAATAGGATGTTCCTGGATCATGCTGCAGCAGCTTTTGCAAATGACTGATGGTGTAGGAGCCTCTGGCTTCTCTCCAGCCCCTCCAAATTCTAATTAATTAATTCTACATCACTCACCCCACCTACCTGCCCATCCCAGCCTGGTAATTAATCCTGCCAGCCCTTGCCAAACCCACAGCAATTCTGCCTTCACATCTGCTTGTCTCCCAGCCTCACCATCAGTTCTGTCCTCCCCATGCATTATCCCTGAACAATGCTAATTCTTCTCTATCAGCCCTTCCAGAGGAGAATGAGGCAAATACTCTCCTGGTTTCAACAAAGGCTGTGGGCCAGCCCCTATTGGGAGCACTGCTGGGGTTCCATAGATGCTGTGAGAGGCAAGACCACAACCCCGCCCTGGGCATGAGTCAGTGGCAGCAGAAGGAAGGATGACATCATACTGGGACTGAATTAGCAATGTGTGTGCTTTACCTCAAGCATGCCCAGGTGCAGCATGACTACTGGGAGCCAGCCTATGGGTACCTTGGTGCTATAGACCATGTCTGGCTCAGCCAGTGCAAAACTCCACATCAGGCTCAGGAAACCCGCACTTAATCAAAAGTTGTAATCTTTACAAATGCCCAGACAGGGTAGATGGAATCCATACACTGAGCAATGATACTAGACAGTGGCTCATAGATTTAGAAGTTGGTATCTAATGCCATATGAAAGAGAGAGAGAACTCAAGTCTGCCCATGAAGGGGAGCCCAGGGTCACCAATACTTCAGCCAGTAAAGAAGATGAGAAGACACATTTCCCTGTTAGCTGCAAGTCTAGATGCTCTGCCCCTTCTTCCTCAACAAGTCCCATAATATTCTGCTCTGCACTGGTCACTAGGAGGTGCCTGTATATGTGTGGGGAAGCTGCTCTGACACACTTTAACTGCAGCATGTGGTAACAGACTCCATTAATCAAGTCTGCTGAGCGGCTAATTAGTGTGCTTCGGCAGCCTCCAAGTCTTGTGTATTCAGCACCCCTGTGCTTCAGAAGGGTGGTAGGGGTGCTTTAAATAAAGCTCATCAAACGAACTTTAGTTACAGTGCCCCTACCGCCATTTTGAACTGTGGGACACTGAATACGAGCTGCTTTAATTAGAGCAGCTCCAGTTAAAGTGCCCCCCCCCCCCCGAGCACGTGTGAAGATGCCCTAGGATTTGTAGCCTGCTCTTTGTTCAAGGGAAAGACTCTTTTTGTAGGGAGCCCTATTCTGGACCCCAATACAGTGAGAGAAGGCAGTGGGCACTGGAGAACTGCAGACTCCAAGCCCCCAAAAAGAAGCCTCAACTCCTCACAGGAGCCAGCCCCCACCCCAAACTCAGTTACTGAGGCCCAGCCATGCAGGGTGCCCCTGGGGACCATGTGAGGAGCCTCCCTCTGGGGAAGGAAATGTAGCTGAGAGCACTGACTTCCACATTGCTGCTCCTGCCAAGGCCTTCTCATTCATAAAAGACAATGTCTGACGCACGTAAGGATCAGTTTTATCTAGTCTTCTCTCAAACGAAACATTGCTGAGTTTTGATCAGAAGTGTTCAGTTACTCCATGGTGTCACTGCCTTAGCTGTTTGACCAGGAGCCAGGTCCACAGCTGCTTGGACCCATGCAGTTCTACTGAAGTGATGCAGCTACATCGGTATATTCTGGATGAGGATCCAGCTGTAAACTGTCAGTCATTGGACTGGCTTCTTTCCTGAAGTGGTCATTCTGTTCTTAAAATTTAGCTCTTTCTAAATTACCCAAATTCTTATATAATTGTAAAAGACTAGAAAAAGAAGTGTTGACCCTTACAGCTCCTGACTCTGCCACTTTGATCCCATCAATCAGTTTCTACTCCTTTGTCTTTGATCTACAGGTTTCTCCTTTTAAGTCAACCAGGCAACAATCCTTCTGTCTGTATTGTTCTCCTTTTCCAGCTTCTGTTTCCTAACTGTCACTGGACTCTCTGGTCAGGGTGATACAACTTCCTAGTCCAAATGGCAGGGAGAGTTCCTTGAGCTCCCTAGTATTTCAAGTGACATTTCGACAGATTTGACAGGGTTTAGTACAAGTATTGGAAGGGGAACTTCACTGTCCCACACATCCTGTGTCAGTGCATCTGGACCTTTATCTAGTGAGAATCACATCCGTGGCTCAGAAGGTGGCTCATTGAGCCATTGGCATCACTAAAGAGTCAACAGGAACTCTCTTAGGGCAACTTGTACTGGAACAGTCAAACTGTGAGGAGCCTATCCTTTCCCCTCAAAATAGGTCACCGTATATCAGCAAGCAGGCAGTGATTTCATGTAATTTTGGGCCTGACTGAATCTGTCACACTGCAGTGAGAGGCAATTTCTTTATTGTTTTGGGGAACATTGATCCTCCACCTTTGGTTGGGAGTCTCATTCTTCAGTTGAATTTCTGCTGGGCTCATCACACCATGTGTTCGTGCCATTTACCCATACGGAGTCACAGCCCTTAGTTTGAGAAGTGCTAAGGGCAGGTTCTGGCTTCTTGGTGCTAAGTGTTTATAAAGGAGGAATTAATCATTTGAATAAAAGCTCTGTGTGCTTTAATAAAAACAAGCCAGGTACCTGTCACACTTGTATTATGTTTAGTTCATCCTCCTTGCAAACAGACAATGAATAACATTTTAATGGACCCTTCAGTGTATAATTTATGCAGTATTCCATTTTACTATAAATTATAAAGAAAGATCAAACTCAGTCACATACCCTGTCTGTATCTTAGATTAGGCAGCATCTCAGAGGAGAAACACAGCTAAGAGAGGGGAGGGTTGGATTCTCCTCTGCAAGTATCAGCAGCAGGTTTGTTTACTTGAGCCCTGAGCCTAGCACTAGATCTGCTCAGTCAAGACCTTATCTCCCCTGTAGAGCCAATAGGAGTCTGAGCCACAGACCTGAGCCAAGATTTAGGGCCTAAATCCTATCACTTACACCTGAGAAACCCCAGTGCAGGCTATGAGACTGCACTGATATCTGTGAAGGTAAGATTTTTTTAAAAGCACCCAAGTGATTTAGGAGCCCACTGATTTACAAAGGGATTTTGGTTCCTACTCACTTACCTCTATTTTACAAGCAGGGCTTAGGTTCCTAATTCACTTGGGTGCTGTTTTAGAATTTTCTTTTGAGCCTACTTGGGTGTGCAGGACTTTGATTCTTGGTGGTGATGCAGGAGCAGAAAAGAGCCCAGCTGGTAGACGTATATAGAACACTGGGATGACAGACGTCTTCTCAGAGCACAACCTCCCCTTGAGGAGCCGTGCACAGGAGAACAACCACTGGGGCTAGGGACAGACATTCAAAAAGCCTGAGCCTGAATTGATTCAATCTTTGCATGTTAGTCTAACCTGGCTAGCCTAAACTGGTTTGTAACTGCATAGACATCCCCTCTGGATTGAAGAAAAGAAGGCACATGCCTGCAGTGGCTCAGGGTAGAAGCTGGAGTGCACTAGAACAGTCCTCCATTCCCTTTGACAGTGAAGAGGGGCGTATGGGCAGGATGCTCTGATTAGAGAGGGGTTCTCTCCCCCAGCAGGGAGTTGCTAACACAGTGTTTATCATCCCTAAATCAGTGTTTATAACCCCATTAAGAAAACAAAGTCACTCTCCATTAGTTCAAGCTTTTCTTAAATAGCTTTTCCAAGGAAGGAATTCATAGATTCATAGATGTTAGGGTCGGAGGGGACCTCAATAGATCATTGAGTCCGACCCCCTGCATAGGCAGGAA
>NW_005842134.1:671616-671921 GCF_000455745.1 Alligator sinensis | reverse complement strand
ATCTAACCTCCTCTTGAAGACCCCCAGGGTAGGGGAGAGCACCACCTCCCTTGGGAGCCCATTCCAGACCTTGGCCACTCTAACTGTGAAGAAGTTCTTCCTAATGTCCAGTCTAAATCTGCTCTCTGCTAGCTTGTGGCCATTATTTCTTGTAACCCCCGGGGGCGCCTTGCTGAATAAAAACTCACCAATTCCCTTCTGTGCCCCCGTGATGAACTTATAGGCAGCCACAAGGTCGCCTCTCAACCTTCTCTTGCAGAGGCTGAAAAGGTCCAGGTTCTCTAGTCTCTCCTCATAGGGCTTGG
>NW_005842134.1:671119-671571 GCF_000455745.1 Alligator sinensis | reverse complement strand
AAGTGCGGAGCCCAGAATTGCATGCAGTACTCCAACTGCGGTCTGACCAGCGCCCGATAGAGGGGAAGTATCACCTCTTTGGATCTATTCGTCATGCATCTGCTGATGCACGATAAAGTGCCATTAGCTTTTCTGATGGCTTCGTCACACTGCCGACTCATGTTCATCTTGGAGTCCACTAGGACTCCAAGATCCCTTCCCACTTCCGTTCCACCAAGCAGGTCATTCCCTAGGCAGTAGGTATGATGGACATTTTTCCTCCCTAGGTGCAGCACTTTGCATTTCTCCTTGTTGAACTGCATTCTGTTGTTTTCTGCCCACTTGTCCAACCTGTCCAGGTCTGCTTGCAGCTGTTCCCTGCCCTCCGGCGTGTCCACATCTCCCCATAGCTTTGTGTCATCTGCAAACCTGGACAGAGTACACTTCACTCCCTCATCCAAGTCACTGATGAA
>NW_005842134.1:669883-670680 GCF_000455745.1 Alligator sinensis | reverse complement strand
GCCAGTGCCTTCAGCACCCTCGGATGGAGCTCATCCGGGCCTGCTGACTTAAAGGCATCCAGTTCTTCCAAGTGACTCTGCACCAACTCAGGGTCTGCGCATGGAAGTCTGGCGCCTTGGTGCTGCCTCTCTACAACCCCAGTGAGAGACTTGTCGTGCCCCTTGCTTAGGAACACCAAGGCAAAGAACTCATTGAGGAGTTCAGCCTTGTCCCCCCTGTCCGTCGCCAATTGTTTCTGCCCATTTAGCAGGGGTCCTATTCCTCCCTGGGCCTTCCTTTTACTCCCTATATATTTAAAAAACAATTTCTTGTTGTCCTTTACTTGGGATGCCATCCTCAGCTCCATGGTAGCTATGGCCCATCTGACTGCTTCCCTACAAGCACGAGCAGAGGAGGTATATTCATCTTTGGTGATCTCTCCCTGTTTCCACTTTTTATGTGCTCCCCTTTTGTCCCTTAGGCTGCCCTGGATTTCTCTGGTCAGCCAGGGAAGCCTCCTGGCCCCTTTCCCTCTTTTGCCTCGCTCGGGGATCGTCTTGCTTTGTGCTCGAAGGATCGTTTCCTTAAGGCACAGCCACCCTTCTTGGGCTCCCATCACTTCAAAACTCCTATTCTGCAGTGCGTCCTTGACTATTTGCCTGAGTTCATTGAAATCAGCTTTCCTAAAGTCTAGCACTTTCACCCTACTAGTTACCTTACCCACTCGACGTCTTATGGTGAATTCTATTATTAGGTGATCACTGTCCCCCAGATGGCTACCGATCTGTAGGTCCCCAACCATGTCATCCCCCATTGC
>NW_005842134.1:627027-669753 GCF_000455745.1 Alligator sinensis | reverse complement strand
GTAGTTTAGGTCCCCCATGACTACCGCCTCTTTAGCTTTTATGGTCTCCGAGAGCTGCCTCAGGAGCCCCGAATCTAGTTCTTCCCCTTGGTGTGGGGGTCTGTAGCAGACCCCTACCACCAAATCCCTTTCTCCTTGCCCCCCATGTAGTCTAACCCACAATCCTTCTACTTCCTCATCCTTCGATTCCGAATGGAGGAACATTACCAGCTACCTGTTGATTAGCTCCAAAAAGCCCTAAGCCAACACAGTTCTGTCTGTTTTGTCCCATCTCCCACAGCACAAACCATAGCCAGCATGTGATATGCTAACTAATGCTGAGAGGTGTCTGTTTAAGGCAGAGGGGTAGGGGATCCCTAAAGCAGGAAGTGGTGCGGGGGAGTGGGGAGAGCAGGAGGAAGCCAGGGAGACCCCGCTGTACTTGCAATCTCTGCTGGAGTTTCAGCCAGGATGCAGAGGGGAAGGGCCAGCCCAGCTCTCTGGAGGAAAGAGCCCCACCCAGCCCAGAGAGTATGTGGGGATGCTGGGGTACTCTGATTTAACTTAAACCAGGAAGGGGTCTGGGACAGACATTGCATAAACTGGTTTGACCCAGATCAGTTAAGTCTGATACTACATTCAGCCAGGTTTATCTCAAGCTGGTTTATCTCATACTGGTTTCAGTCATTTTCAAACTGGTTTATGTGCACTGAATATCTGTTCTGTTAAAGGTTTAAATCAGTCTCTGATTGGTTTATGTGTAATGCCTGTCCCTAGCCTGGAGGATTCCACCTCTCCAACATGGACCTGAGTAATCCTAAGTGCTGATCCTTCCAAATGCATGCAGGACTCTAACAAAAGCTGGCCTAGATGTGCTCACTGATGTGGACATAGGCTGTCCAGCTGGTAGCCTGCAGGGCACATGCGGCTGAGAGAGGTTGTTGTCCAGCCCCCGGACTCCTACTTAGCTGCCACCCACCTTAATACTCTAGCTGCTACAGCAGCCAAGGTCTCCCACCCCTCCATCAGCTTTTGCTTCCTGCTCCCATCCCACCAGGGGAGGCTGTGGCGTGGTGCAATGGTGTGCATGTGGGGGGACAAGGGGTTACATGTGCATGGTGCAGGGAGGGTGCAGCCCATGGCTCACGCTAACACAGCCCACCGCTAGGGTGGCTCACACGGTATGCGGCCCCTGGCCACTTAGAAGTCAGACAGCCCTAATGTGAACTTTTACAGGTCTTAGAGGACTGTCTGCTCTGTGCCTGACAGAGTTAGTTGGGGATCAGTTTGGGTCTCACTGGCATTACACAGTGAGTATCACTGGCATTACACGGCTTGAGGACTAACTTTCTTTTGGAAAAAGGAAGTCCTTCTGGCCTTTGGAAATTCTGAGCCTGTGGGACATTCTGCCTTGTCCCTTTAACTCAGCGCTGAAGCATAAAAGAAAGCAAGCTACTGTTTTCCTGAAAAACATGAGTGCATTTCCCTCCACACCCTCCTGAGGTTTATTTCCTCCTCCCTAGGAGAAACCTCCCTTCCTTTCATAACCATTTGCAAACTCCTTCTCCTAGCCATGCTCAGTGTGTTGACTCCCCCTCCCTTTATCTTATTTCCCATCTCAGGAGCCCATCACAATCCCAAGTCCTGAAGACAGCATGTCCAAATTAGGGCAGCAAGAGGCACAGAGAGCTGCTGTATTGCCTTCACCTCTGCCCCAGCTCCCACCCAAGGTTATAGGAACAATATAGCACAGACTTAAAAAAGAAAAAAATAGGCTGTGTGTAATGGTGGGCATATCAAGCCCAGCAGCCTGATGGTGGGAGCACCTGCTTTGGACAATTGTGACCATTGGTGGTGTTGTGTTGCAGGCATCTGGGTGCCGTGCTGATGAGGCTGGTAGAACAAGAGATGAGATTAGATTGAGTCTTTCAGGTTTTGGCCATTTTCACTGTAGCATGGCCAAGTGTGTGAAAGTGAATCCGAAGGTGTCTCACCCAGCTGCCCACAGGAGTAAGCCCTGGTGATGCTGCTTGGGGGTGGGAGGCTGCCAGGCTGTGGCTTGGTGATGTCTGAAGTGGTGCACAGCAAGCTTAATGAGCCACTGAATCAGGCCTGAGCCCCACTTTCCCCCATGTAACTTGCAACTCTTCCCCTTATAGACCCCACTGTTGATTTAACCCACTGAGACAGAATGGAAGGTACTGTGACAGAGCCCATTATCTTGCACACGGTAGTAGCAGTGTGGGTGTAAAATGCCACCAAATCAGAATGCTCATCCTGTGTCCCAGATGAGGGGCCAGAGGTGCACAGTCCAGCTGAGGACAGCAGCAATGACTTGAGCCCACTGCTACTTCCCAGTCCTGCACTGACAAGGTACTGGAGCCTCTCCCCTCCCCTCCCCCACTGTAATTTCCAGCAACTGGCTGCTTCATCTCTGAAACAGATCTCCACCTTCAAGAGACCCACCAGGTTTCTGGGCTGGGGTTTGGAAAACATGGGCTCAAACCTAGATCTGGATAATATGATTAGGTATTTCTCTGAACAAGGGGCAGGGCTTATATCTGAACATCATGTGTGTAGGCCATGGACACAAATCATGATTGCTATGGGAACCACGCAAGCCTCTCCAGCCCCAGCCTTTGGAACTTTTGAAATATTAGCCATAGGATTAATGTTGCATCTAATCAACTTAGATTTTGTTTGTTTTTTTAAAAACAGGCAAAAAACAGAACAAGAGATCATTGACACTGAAATTCATTCAGGTTCCCTTCTGTAGAGATGCAAGTAATTCAGTTCTGCAGGTGCTCCCCTCTGTTCACCCAGCAAGGTACCATAGCAGCAACGTCTGAAAGAGCTGTTCTTCAGCAGAGCACCCCCAGAGTTGTGTGAGGCACTGGATGCTTATTGAACTGCATCATTCTATTTGATCTCCTCTGCAGGCTGGTCTGGATGGAGAGAACATTGGATATTGCCCCTTCTGCCAACGCCTCTTCATGGTGCTCTGGCTCAAAGGAGTCAAATTCAATGTGACCACAGTGGACATGACCAGGTAAGGGAGACAATGGTATTCATGGCATCAGGACTGAGCAGGTAACCACCACAAGGGAGCACAGGGCTTCTCCTTTAACAGTGTGAAGCAACAACATCTATGTTAAGAGACATGCTGGAGTGTTACTTTTCCCTCTGCATTTCAGACCTCACCTTCTGTAAGCACAAAGTTACCGTTCATAACACTCCCTGATACATCCCTGGCAACCTATGGTGTTATGTCACTGGGTGATGATACATGTCAGCTAAGTGGACAGTTGCAACCAAATCCTCTTCTGATTTACCCCATACCAAGTTTCCCTTATTAACTTCTTTGGGATTGCACAAGAGAATTTTTGCCAATACAAGCAGCTGTGACAGCAGCTGGGGATGTAACATCCACAATGACATTTTGCCAAGTCAGGTTCACCAAAAAAATCCTGTGATTCATTCACCAAAAAATCCTGTGATTAAATTTCCTTGACAAGGTGACTGTGCACCTACGGGTGGGGCTGGGGGTGAGAGGGAATCACACTCACAAGTAAATCCCTCTTTTTCTTTTTCCTATTCATTTTAGGAAACCAGAAGAGCTGAAAGACTTAGCACCAGGTTCCTGCTGTTCAACAAGGAGTTGAAAACAGACTTCATTAAGATAGAGGAGTTTCTGGAGCAGACCCTGGCCCCACCTAGGTATTTCCCATCTTCTAGGCAGGAGTCTCTAAGCCCTTTGCAAAATGTATCAGTCGGACAGGGGTTGCTACTTTACAGAGCAGGAAATTGAGATGGGGCAGTGATACCCCTAGGAGCCTTGGCACTGCTAGCAGCACTAGAAATAAAATGTGGGAACCCTAGTACCCAGTCCCTGGTCTGAGCAGCACAGCAGCCTTTGTGATCTTTCATGAAATGACTGTGTAATGAGTCCCCGGAGCTGGTGTGAGTAAATCAGCAGAGACAAGCATTTACCCTGAGAAGCAGTTGGTTTGCCTGGCAGTTGTTCCCTGCTGTGAATGGCTAGGCTGTGAGGAAACCATTTGGTCTGTGAGATAACACAATGGGAGGAAATACACTCTGTGATCTCTGGATGCAGAGAGCAGGCAAAAGGGGGAAAAAGGCAGGCTGGGAGAGGCAGACTTATGGGGTGCTGTGTGGAGCATGTCACAGGTGCAACTGGTCAGAGCCCCAAGCAGCAAACACTGTTATTTTTGCAGTATATGTTGCAGAGCAGAGGGAGTGGGGAACCTAAAAGCAGTTTTGGTTCTCTTTTGCCTGCTTGTTTTTTAAAAGGGCAGGTGCATTCATCTGAGCCAAAGAAAACACTCAATCTGAGAGATATGGAGTGCAGCCAGCTCGGGGGGGTGTGATGCACTCACTCTTGGCTCTGCCCCTCACATTCTGCTGCAGTGATCATAAACAGGAGACACCTTAAGGGGCCAGAACTATTCTCAGTCATGAACCTGAGGCCAGATCCTCATGCAAATTCACATTGGTAGTATCAGTGACTTCTGCCACTTTACACCAGTTGATGAACCAGCCCCTCATCTCTCATTCACCTCTTTGTGACTGTCTGACAGGGGCACGTTTGGTTCCCAAAATATCCCTAAATGCTTTGCAAGCCCTTTTGACAGAGAAGGAAGTAGAACCCTGCTCTCCTTGTCCATGTCTTCTTTTCTTAGTTAAGTCCCTCTGGAGTGTCCTGCCAAGGTCCCCTCTGCTTGTCTAGCCAGGCTTCAGAACTATGTGATGGGCTAGCTGGTAGTGATTTAGCCCAGGGGTTTTGAAAGGGTAAAAGATGATTGAAGGGCTTGGGATTCCCTTTCCTCACCAATACATCAGACCCGAGGAATTCCAGACTGTACCCAGGACTCAGAGTGGCTGGGATAGGGCACTCTGGGAGCTCAGTCACTCTTGGTTCAATCATGCTAGATCAGCCATTGGCAACATTTCAGGAGCAGCGGGCTGCAATAACCCAGCTTGATGCAGCTTGGCTTGAAGCAGGCTAGTCCTTCTGACCCAGCCACTGCCATTTCTCGGTTTCACCCAGTTGCCTCACAAATGAGAGACCCTAGCACTTTAATGCCACAGAAGCCTCGGCTTTATGGGGTGGATAAAATCACTCCATGAGCTGGAGGTTACCAATCTATGGGCACTTATACACATGATAGGGGTTTAGTCCTCAGGGTTTTTTTCTGTGCCCCCTAAATTGGAATGGTGGGTTTTTAATTGAAATCCACCGTTTCAATTTTCTGTCATGTTACAGGGAGGGGCCCAATCCTTTTTGTTTTTTCTTCGATCAGAGTAGAGAGAGCCAGTAGACCAAGTAGCCCCTGAGCTGTGGGAGGCCCCTTCCCTCTGCAGCAGCAGCACACCCTAGGGCCACCCAGGCAGGCTGCTAGCAGGCCAGGTGCTGCCCCAGGTTGGAGGCAGTACTCAGCCTGATCCAACTGTCCCCCAAGCCTGTCCAGGGAGCAGCGCCCAGCAGGCTTCCAGCTGGCAGGCTCAGGGAACAGCTGGATTGGGCCGGGTGCTGTCTCTGAGCTGGGGCAGCACCTGGCCCACTAGCAGCCCACCCAGGCAGCCCCAGGGGGCACTGCCACTGCAGAGGGAAGGACCAGGGCTGCCCGCAGCTCAGGGGCCATTTGGCCTGCCAGCAGTTGGCCCCCTGGCCACGGGAGAGACAGGCAGACTCCACCAGAAAAAAAAAGGGTTGCCTCTCATTGCTTTTGCCTTTAGCAGGCACCTGCTGAAAGCGGAAGTGGTGAAGGGACCAATCCTTTTTTTCTGCAGAGCCTGCCTGCCTCTTCCGTGGCCAGGGGGGTTGAGCTGACATCTGGATGTAATTTAGTTTGCAACAATGCAAACTTATCTAAAACCCCCAAAACTGGCGCACGGGTAATGCATGAAGCCATTAAGCCACACAAATGACATTTTTGTCATGTGTACATTGTGATGACTGTCACATGTACAAGCGCCCCATGAGTCCAGTGTGCCTGTTGGGGGATTAAGCTGAGCCTGTAGGACAGATTTCCAAAAGTGCTCAGCACCTTGGGTGTGTGGTGGGTGCTGGGCTTATTGGAAAACCTGGTCCCTACTTGGGGGTGCTGAGTCCCTCTGAGGACCAGCCTACCATGCTGTTGGGAAGCATAGCTACCTCCTAACATGTGCTTCATTTGTACTGATTCCCAAAAATGAACTGTGTATCTGTCTTAAATCAGCCCTAAGCACACACCCACCACTGCTTTGGGCTCTCTCTCAAGGGTGCTTATTGACACAGACTCAGAGCTTTAAGGCTGCTATATTACCTCCATTCTGGGATTTGGCAAGGCAAAGTGGGAGTGAATGGATGGGGCTTGCTTCATGGTACTTCTGTAGGGCACAGTGACGTGCCGTGAACGTCCCAGTTCTAGACTTTTAATTGAGGGCTCCTGGGCACATCAGGACACATCAAAACTATAAGGTTCAAACCTTTTATGGGTCTATGGTTGGGCACATGAATGATGCTGTGTCCCCTTCCATAGGTCACCTCTGAACAGAGCTCACTCCTTATTTAAAAGCGTCTGAATATACCACAGCAGAGCACAGAAATGGGACCAATCTGATTCTCAGTTCAGTGCCACAGACTAAAGGAGAAAAGTAAGATTGCCTTGAGGTGGACAATGCTGGTGACAGAACAGCTCTCTCTGCTGGTGGAAAGGCTTTTATATTTGCAATATTCTTTTATACCAATAAACCTTCTTTTCTATCTACCTTACTCAGGAAGAACTATGGTAATTCAGGCTCTCACATGATAGTGATACTGCTTTCATGGCTGAAAAAGCATTTTGGGATCCTCTAAAGCCAAAAGTATATCTCCCTAGGGAATCTGTGTGTGTTTCTTTCTCATCTAATCCATCTCATGCTCCCACTTGTGCCAAATCCCTTGCCTGACAGAGCTGCAAGTGCCCGTTTATCCCAAGGGCAGAACTAGTTGATGTCTACAACACTCATGCTTTGAAACATATGTCTATTCATAGCTTAAATAATTACCAGAAACCCACAGGGGATTATGTAGCCACCCAGCCAACTAAAGGGTTCAGGGAATTCTTTTATATAAATTAATCACCACAATTCTCTATTAAAGGTACCCACACTTGAGCCCCAAATACAAGGAGTCCTTTGATGTGGGCAGTGACATCTTTGCCAAGTTTTCAGCATACATCAAGAACACGCGCAAGGAAGCCAATGAACGTAAGGGAGCCTGTTGTGCTTTGTACTATTGCTATCCCCCCTATTCATTTGCCCTGGGAATTTAATTTCATGGATCGCAGAGTAAACTGTTGGAGATGCAGATCACACCACCAGTGGGATCTGAGGCCATTGATTGGTATAAGAGTGTGGATGTTTGAAGGCTAAATGAGGATTCAAATGTTCCAAGAAAGGTAATGTAGCCTCTGCCACATCAGGAGGAGCCAGGAGTTGCCAAATATTGGTGGCAACTTTTTGTTTGCAGGCATCTGTTTTTTGACAGGTAAATCCTGTTGCTAGGCTGGAGTTACTTCAGTCTCACACATTCCATCTTCCCCAATGAAGCCTGATTGGCAATTAAAGGAGCAAACAGGAAGGATAGGTTTGACCCAGCACCATTTGGAGAATGCAGTCCTTAGCAAAACACCCACCTGTTTCAAAGCTGAGACAGCAGAAGCTGTGGCCACCACCCATGCTCCAAAAGCAGCTTCTAGATCCCCTCAGAAGGGACAGTACAAGCAGCAGGTTGCAAGCTAAGCTGGCAAAGAGCTCTTTATCTGCTGTGCATGGTGGACAGTCAAACCTTATAGCCCATCTAAAGTGCTGTCAGTACTGTGCAGCAGTGTTGGCTCTTTGGATGCTAGAAAGAGAAAAGCAACAAAATCGGTATCTGTTAAGCAGCTTGATGGTTGCTATTAGCAGCTCTGAAAGCTGACTAGCTGAGGGATTGATTGAGCCTGCCAGCTCTGTGAAGGTAATTGCCTTCTATTGAGGTAATTGCCCTGTAATGTGTCATAGCAAGGTGCTCAGTGCAAGTGGTTTGCACAAACTAGCTGGCATCTTAAGCAGCACCTTCAGGATTAAGATCAATGGGAAACAGGAAATGGCTTGTGCTATGTGCATGATTTCAGTAGCTACCTATGTAGCCATGGGCTTCTTAAGTGGCTTTGATTGTATGACTTAACTGTTATTGAGGTCTGCTCATGGGCCTGCCTATTACTTGGTTAGCCCTAAAATGCCAACTGTCTCCATAAAAGACACCTAGTTCCTTCCCCACCAAATCTCTCAAGCCATCAAACTCTGCCCTGAAAATTCTGCTGTGCTTTAGGGCCCAAGGCCAAGCTCCCCCTTAGCCCACCCATCCCTCCTTCCCCCTAGTGTGTTCAGTACTCATCCAAACTAAGAAAGAAGGAAGCACAAGAAGTTTCCCAAGAGCCCTGCTGCACTCTACTTTCGGCCTCTACTATCTGGCTTCAATGACATGCCCATCACCTGCTCCTTCTGTCAGCAGAGGGGGACCCTCGCTCATGCATCAGGCTACATCCTCTCTGCCCCCTCCTCAGGAACATCTTCCTGAGGTTCTGGCTGGACTTCTCCATACACTTTTTCTGCTCCCCATCTGTGGCCACACCATGTTCTAGGACCACATGGTCAGCTTCTTCCTGGCTCTGGCTAAGCTCATCATCTACCAGATGAGAATGGAAGCTCTGGCCAGGGGGACCATCAATGATTGTGGGGCCATTTTTCTGTCACTCCTATGTGAACATCTTCAGGCAGAGCTTCACTGAATGGCATCCACAGGGTTCTTGGACTCATTCAAGGTACAGTGGGTGCTGACCAATGAGCTCTGCTCAGTGTCCCCATTCGGGATGCTCATTACCCTCTGACCTTCACCCCACCCCTGTTTCCTCTTCTGTTGTTCCAAGAAACCTATTGTTATGCTTCTAGTGGCCTCCATAACTGAGGGAGGTTTATCGTTCCCTTGGTAGACCTAGGCATACCACATCTTGCAGTTAGAGAGGGCACAGGAGAAACCATAGGGGGACATGATTCCTGGAAGGGCTGCGCGCTCGAGTTTCCTGTCCCTCTCCACTGGAGCCTTTTTAGGAATCAGTCTGCCTGATACATGTCTGCCCTTATGTGCTTTGAATGGGGAGAAAAGCAAAGCAGTTCAGTGGGGAAATGGAAGCTTCTATGGCTTAGTGTAGTTGTGGATGACTCCTAGAATCACCCGTTGTAGACAGAGAGTCTGCTCCTCTATAAACATTTCCTCTCAGAAAAGGTGGAAATGCATTTCTGGAGCCCTTCCCAAATCCTAGAAGTCCCTGGAAAGTGCCACAAAGATATATCGTGGGGTTTCTTCTCAGCAGTCCCATTGGCAATGTGAGGTGGATCTCTCCTGCGCAGATGATCCTGCTCAATGGAACAAAGAGTGTAGACTGTGAGGAAGGGGATCCTGTGGGTAGGTGGATTTGTGTGTATCTGTACATACTGGAGGAGGCTCAACATCTGAAGGTGAAGGCCTGATTCTGATCCCAGTTGTAGTCATGTAGACCAGGACTAGCTCCACTGAAGTCAAAGAAACAGCAGAGAAACTGTGTGAGTGAGAACACAATCTGGCTTCAGGTTTTTAAATTGCAAATTGTGGTTTCTTGTTTTGGTGCAGATTTTGAAAGAGCTCTGCTGAGGGAGTTCAAACGCTTGGATGACTATCTGAACACACCACTCCCTGAAGAGATTGATCAGGACAGTACTGAGGAAGTCCTGGTCTCCAAAAGGAAGTTCCTGGATGGCGACAGACTGACACTAGCTGACTGTAACCTGTTGCCCAAGCTGCATATCATTAAAGTAAATATACTGTCTAGCTGTAGACTCAAAACTTCCAGTCCAAAGGAAAAAGGTCACCTACCATGAGCAGATGGCAAAGGGCAGGGTTCAAAGGGCAACAATTGCCTGCCACTGAATGGGTTTAGAGGGCACGGTTGGCTTACTCTGAGCAAGTTAAAACAGAAGGTGCCTGAGTGATGTGATGGCCCATTCCACTGAAAGTTAATAAGACCTGTTCATCTATTGCTCTGGGTCAGATGGGGTCCTCTCAGAAGAGCTTTTAAGCATATCTAGGTATTCCTCTGAAAAGGGAAGCTAGAACTGATGATCTGCTTGTTAGCTGTGGGTAAATTTTCTCCCCAGGGAAGCCATGGAAGACCCATTACTCAAGGTACCTAAAACTAATCAGGAAAAGTATTGGCAAGAGCACTCTAAGGAAAATCCCACCCTGGTCCCTGAACTTCAGTGAAGTGAGACACCAACAGCCTTGATTCAGCCTAGTCATTGTGCCATTAGTCAAAATCTGACATGTTTCTCACTGGCTCTGAAAGGTAATGTCGTGGAGGAAAGACCTCACAGTGTCACTCCCTCTACATTATGTGATGCCTTGGAGTTACCTTGGGGCCATAGTTTCTACTGTTGCTGTGTCTGGGATTGTTAGAAGATCTTTCCCTCCAGTTCAGAGTCAGCGTACACCTCATCTGTGGTGAACAATGAGTTCTGAAGTTATGGAGTGAATGGCTGCAGGAACAGAGTGTAGTGGCTAGTAGCCAGATCCTGACATAATGGATGGCTACACCAGGAAAGCAAGTGAGGTAGCTGAGAACCAGACCTGATGGGTTTATTGATCTCCTACCAGCAAAGCTGGCTGTATTCTTCCTCTTAACAAGGATATTGATTGAGCAGGGGAGAAAGGACTTGGGGGAATTTAGTGAATTTCACTGTTTCATCCACTTCCCGATTTTCACACTTGCTTACATGTGGGCTACCTTGGCCAAGCAAGAAAGACCACCTTGGAGTTCCAAATGACAGTACACTCCTACAGGTTGAATATATGAACACATCCCCTGGTGTGATTTACATTGGTTCGGGGCAGCAAACAAATTACACTGGCAGCCAGAAGGCAAAGACATACAGTTATTCCAGTTTAATTGAATTAGTAGGCAACTATCACTGCACCCCCCACCATGAGGCAGGTGAGCAGGTAACAGGCACTTAAGAATGGATGTGGATAGATGATACCTAAACTGGGATAACTTATACTGGCAGTTTTACCCCTGCTTTTTTCACTATAGTTCTCCAATGGATCAGTCATTTGTTTAGTGCTTTCTTTAAAACTGATGTAACACTGGCAGGAGCAGAGTTGGGAACTGAACCCAGCTTTCTCACATTCAATAACCTGAGAACAAGCTCACCCTCTTCCTGCCCACTACAGTGGACATTATTATGAGGAAAGGTTGAAAGAAGTGGGATTATTTAGTTGAGAGAAAAGATGGCTGAGGGGGGAAATTGGTACTAGCTTTCAAATACAAAAAAAGATTCTTTTAAAGAAAATGGTAATAATTGTGTCCACAGGGGGCATGACAAGAAGTCGGGTGCTTAAGTTGCAATAAAGGAGATACAGCTTAGATATTAGGAATAACTTTCTTACTATAAGGGTGACTGAGTAGCAGAACAGTTTACCTAGAGTGGTTATGGAGTGTCCATCATTGGAAGTTTCTTAAGAGCTAGTTAGACAAGCAATTGTGTGGGGTGGTTTAGACAGGAATGATCTTGCCCTGAGGAGGGGGTTGGGATAGATGACCTTATGAGGCTCTCTTCCAGACCTGTTTCCCTATGATACAGTGATTTTATCTGATTCACAAAAGGCAATTACCCACTTGTACTTGCTTTCCTTTCTCCTTCCTAGATTGCTGCTAAGAAATACCGAAATTTTGAGATCCCAGCAGACATGACAGGCATCTCGCGCTACCTCCACAATGCTCACAGCTGTGATGAATTCACCCACACGTGCCCTGCAGATGAGGAGATTGAACGCACCTATGCCACTGTTGCCAAAAAGATGACCTAGGGTAGGCAGCCATGTGAGAGGTTTTTTGGAGCTCCTTTTGCAGATGGAAATGCTCCCAAGAATGATGCCATCTTCTGAATGTCCATGCCAGTAGGAGCTGTCATGCCCTTCCACATTCAGGCACTCCAGGGGAGGAATCTTTTAAGACATAATTAGTAATAACCTTTTGGAAATAACTCCCTTGCTTCACAAAATCTGCTGATGCTACTCTACTCCTGTGTAGATTGACTGTACCCATTATATTATATCTCTGACTACTGTACATATATGTATGTTACTACCCAGCTGCAGAAGCCATTGCTCTTTTATTCCTGAAAGACTGGGATTTCCAAGAGTCTTCTGAAACCACCAGCATTTGCTATGTAAAATGTAGCAGAGTGGGTGACCATGTGGCACAGAGACGCATAAGCACCAGCTTTTCACAGCTCCAGGACAGGGTGCAAGTGATATCTTTAAACACTGAATAATGCATCTTCATAAATTTCTAGATTTGAAAGCCAGCAGGAACCATTAGAGCATCCAGGCTGAGTCCAGGATGCCACTGACCATTACATTTCCCTCAGACCCACCTGTCATTTGTGTTTGGATAAAGCAAACCTCCCAGAGAGGCACCCTATCCTGAACTGAAGATATCAAAAGCTGGAGAACCCACTACTACCCTTAAAAGTTTATTTAATTGGTTAATCAACCTCCCTGATAAAAATTTGTTCCTAATGCCTCATTGAATTTGCAGGCATTCCATCTACTCCCTGTGCTCAGGAGGTACACAGGGCTGTGATTGCAGGAGCTAGCTGCTGGTTTGGAATGAGGTGCACTGACAAAGCCAGAGGAAGGCCAAAACATGAAGGACTCTGCAGGGCATGGAAGTGACCAAAGCCATTGAACTACAGTCTTATTCTCCTCTCCTGCCAGTTTTACATGGCAGCATCTCCACTGATTTCAGTGGATTTCCCTTGATTTAAGTCTAAGTTTAGAGGAGAATTAGACTTATACACCCCAGTTGCAGTGCAGAGCACCAACAGCAGAGATCCCATTCTGATCATGTCATTTGTCTAGTGAGTGCCCCAGATGGACTAAAAAACTCAGCCAAGACATCTGTTCCTTTCTTCCTGGCTGTGGTATGCATTGCTGAACTCAGGCATTCCATTCCTAGAGCTCTGAGTCCACTCCAACAATTCAGGAGAGGGTCCCCTTTGAGTTGAGGGGGCAGACGTTCATGATTTTGGAAGAGGCCAAGAACTTGTATCCAATTCCCACATTCTACTCACTCAACAACCAACCAGTCAATCCTGGTGAGCAAAAATCACTTTGCTATGTAAAGCAAACTAAGTTTTACAGTGTATCTAGGTGTGTGTGTGTGTGTGTGTGTGTGGCTCAGATTCACAACTTGATGCCACTCATGTAGATGCACTGAAGAACAACAACAGCTGAGGATCTGGCTCACATAGGCGTCTAGCATAAGAAACTGATGCTGATTCGAGAGAGAGGAAAAAAAGCCCTTTTCTAACACTGCTCGTCTGTGGAGTTCGTGCCAGGCCAGGCCATAAACCAGGAAGTTGGAAGGTGATGACCAATGCTCTTTCCAGATCTCCTCCCTCACTCTTTAGGGTGCAATTCTTCCCTATCTGAGCATGAGGGAAGTCACAGGCACTTTGCATGCTCATAAACCTCCCACCCCCATCCAGTTTTTTCCCTAAGTGGCCACATGACTATCAAAACCCATACCTGTGAATTCAGCCAGCCCTTTGCCAACTGAATAGAAGCCAATGGTGATGTAGAAATACTGTACCACTGTAATAATTCTGCCTGTTATGTCATAACAGCTGTAGCTATGCACTGGGCTTGGAATGGCTAAGGGCCTATAAAAAACTCACTAAGCTTTTCTTTCACAGGTTTGCACTTAACACTGAATATTCACACTCCTGCTTCTGATATATATATTTTTACTAGAATGACAATAAACTTTATTTTATATACAATATTCACAACATGGTCTTGAAATCTAGTCCAGGGAATAGTAGGACATAAAGGGAAGCAGCAGTGTGTGAAGAGATGTGCAAGTGTGCTCATCATCTGGCAGTATTGTGAGAAAACAGACATCTAGATTAAATCTGTTTCTCAAATAAAATTATAATAGCAGCCTCCGTTTCCTGTGCTCATCATGCTGAATGATCACAGTGTGCCTGATGTAGAAGTCAGGCATGCAAGCTGGAGCAGTAGATAGATACAAAGGTCTGTGTAGGACTTGTTTAATTCAAAAGTGCCTAAATACCTTTGAGGGTTGGGCCAATGTGCACAGATGTAGGAGAAGAACAGGCCGTGTAAAAGAGCTGCATTCTGACTACCCCCTTAGACTACATGCTTCATTTTACTGTGCAACCCACCGGTGATCATGTGTGATTGATTCCCCTTCATATCCAGTCCACAAAGGATACACATCTCTTACAGCAGCAGAGATTAGGGAGAAAAGGTCTTTAGCTTTGGCAACAGCAGCTTGTGCTTTCAGTTCTGGAGAGCTCGGGCTCAGTCCTTTGTGTGTCAGCCAAGATGGAGGCCATCTCAACTGCACCATGTGAAGGCCTATGTATCACCTGGGAGATCTCCATGTTGACCCTGGAGAGCCCTGTGTAGTTCACTTCATGCTTCCTCTACACACCCACCCACCCACTCCACCCACTGCAACATAAAGACAGGAAGTCAAGGGACCAAAGACACCACACCAGATGGAAACAGAGGCCCTCAGAGATTGGAAGAGTTAAATTCACAAGAAATTAAGGAAGTAGTATTAAAGATTTCAAGGTTTATTAAATAAATCAGCTCCAAGTGGCATTAGCACACCAAGTGCTAGCACCAGGGACATGAGAGGAAGCAGGGAGGATGAGATGGAAATTAATAAGCACAAAGTCCTCGGGGCTGAAAAATGACTGAGGTTGATTTTTCTTTTCTCTTTTGTACTTCACTATAGTTGGTGCTAAAACAAATCTAGCCTTTTTTCTCTCAGCAGCTATGTCTTTTTGGTGACATAATCTGCGCTGCCACAAATGTTGTTTCACAGAGTTAACAGTCATTTGCATAATGTTCAGGAAGCCATCACAGTTGCCTTGTGGTTTGACAGTGACAGTCTGATCATTCAATATTTTTCTTCTTCATCCTCTGTGGCACGTAGGGGAAGGTAACCTTTGCAATGGGCTTCATGGTAGGGCTGAACACAGGCACAAGCAATCTGGGTGGCCACCCAGAGCCTGGACAGAAAGGGGGCCTGAAGATGGTAATTTTTTTCCGTTGTCCGATTATTATTATCATTATCTCTGGCAAAAGAAGGCCCGATACTAAAAGTTCACTTGGGGCCATCAGGAGTCCAGGTATGGTATTGCTTGACGGGAACAAATGCAACCTAACTAAGGCCAAGCACGATTCACTTGCTTGTCTTCCTGCTTAGTCTGACATTTGCTAAATGACATTCATAGCCCTTTGAGGTTCACCCTACAGACCGGCCAGGGAGTGCCTCTTTGCAGGGTCTCAATGTTCTTCAGTGGAATTCATCCTGCAGAACAGGAAGGATTTTAAAGGAACAAGAGAACTGATTCTCTCCCTCTGGAGGATATTTAGCTACAGTGAGTTAACCTTTATCCTGCAGGTGGCAGAATACAGCTCCAGAACAGCAGCTTGCTTTCAATAAGGAATGTGTCATCTGAGCAATTAGAGGAGCGGTTCTCAACATTTTTAGACTCATGGCATCCCCTGGAAAATACAAGCTCTTAGTTTTTACTCATATTTTGACTACAGAAAAATAACATAGCAATATTCTGTCAGAAAGACCTCAGCAGGTCAGAAGGTTTTTAACACTATGGATTCCTATTGGAAATCTCTGGGTTTATCTTGTGAGTTATGTTTGCACCCCTAATACACAGACGTTTATGGCACCGCAAGGCACCTGCGACAGAACCTGAAGGCACACCACGGTGCCATGGCACCCTGACTGAGAATCACTGAACTAGAGTCACTCCCTGTTGTTTTCCCTCTTTCTTTAAAACCTAATAAGCCAATTACCCCATAACTAACGGGCTCCACTTTCCTCCAGCATGAACTCACCATGTGTTACTACTAAATACAAAACACTGCATGCGCTTGCGCGGTGGCTTGTGAGAGGTTGGATGAGGTGGATACAGGTGAGGCAGGGGGTGCACACACATCCAAAAGGGAAAGTCTGCAGGCTCTTTTGGTGAAGTCACAAAGTGCTCATTGTGTAGAGGTGGCTAGGGGCTGGCAGGCCCGCCTCCTTCCTGGGTGTCTCAGTTGGTGACACAGTACTTCCAGAAGCAGGCTGAGGCAAGAGTTGGGGATAGACAGGAAAATCAGTGAGAGACTGAACCTGCGGTGGTGACAATGGATGGTTTAGCTTTGTTGATAACTTGCTTTTTAAATAGGCTCCCCTGTGACCCTCAATTAGCAGCAATGATCCAGAAACAATTATCAGCAAACCAGGGAAGCTGATGCCTAAATTAGTACTGTTTAGACACAGCTTTTTTTTTGCATCTTCAGTTGACTGACAGGGGCAAAATTTAAAGCTCTGTATGAGAAGATCAAAAATCCCAGATAAAGCACTTTTGAGGCATTCCACCAAGTGGATGGACAGGTCTTTTCTAACCCTATAATTCGAGCCTTGTGATATGAAATGATTGATTCCAGGAGAACAACCAAGTCTTTCGTTTGCAAGTTACTCCGTGCCCTGAGGGTCTGTATCACAAGCTGCTGGTTTTGGGGCTCAGCAAGTAAAGAGCTCTTTAGTTCTGCCCATCTGTATGATAGCCTGAAAGAGATGTCTGAAAAAGAGGCCTTGGTTCCATCTCCCCGCATTTTTACTCTGATCTAACTCTGGTTATTGCAGTGGGGATGCAAATAAATAGAAGAGAGAATTAGGTCCTATTGCTCAGTCAGCTGATTGCATTATTATAATAGAAGAAGATACCCATATAGGGCAACAATCTGCCTTTAGATGCCAGATTTAACAGTGCTAGAGGAAATCAGTTCACTCTGGTATCCTGCTCTGCTGTGTGTGTGGCAGTTCAGGCCACTGCATGTTAGTCCTGTACTGAGGGCTTGCAGACACACAGGGCAGCCCACAGGCAGTATAGAGTAGCTGGATGTAGGTAGAGAAACAGCTTTCAGAGAATGCACTGGGCCAGCTGGGCTTCTACAGGGAACGTGGTGGAAGGACTCTGAATGGGAGCACTGCCTGCTTTCTCCAGTGAGTGAATCCCCTCTGGGATGCAGTGGCTTTTGCTGGTGCAAAAGGGATCCACTTGGTTATTGCCCTGGCATCACTGCAGCTCAGAGGAGCTGTCGGTCTTCAGCAGTCACTTAAAGGCAAGTTTCACGCTACTGCTGCTTTCTCCTTTAGGGACTTTGGAGACCCCATGGAGCTGGAACATCTTTTACTTACTCTCCTTTAACTGCATTCCAGACATATATGACAGGTCTCTCTTCCATCCCTGACACTTTCCAAGGCTTTACTCTAAAATGACATGTCAGTTCATACTCGTAACCCTTAAGTCCTCCCTGACCCTGCCAGTCAGCTGGGGTCTAATGTATTCCCAGACAGCCAATAAGAGCTCTGGGATTCTTCTGGGGTCAGTGGGCAATGAGCATCTCCCCTCAATAAACCGAAGAGATTGGCCACTGGATGCAAGGAATAGCGCTCAGTGTTTCAGTGCAAACTGCCCTGTCCCCTCTTGGGGGTGACTCTGAGGTGCCAGAAGCAGAACACTCACCTCTCTTGTTGGGCTTTGGTGGGGTCTGGTCTGATTTGGTGAATCCCTGGGTCCGGTGTTTGGCTGCTGCCAGTTGCCACAGGATTGCCTTAACATCTTCCACCTGAAAAGTCAGGGGGTCATTCTGGCCCTTCACTAAGAAGTAACAGCCTTCCCCAGAGCGCCTCCTCCTACACCACCTCCCAGTCAGGCTGTCAGCAACACTGAGAGCCTCTTGGCAGTTTACATTGATAGGCTAGGAGACCTGACGGCTAGGGACAGAACTTAGACATAAACCGGTTTAAGTGATCAGAAACTGGTTTAAACCTGTAACAGAACAGAGGCTCAGTGCACATAAACCAATTTCAAAATGGCGGAAACTGGTTTATGATAAACCTGGTTGAATGTAGTATCAGTTTGACCCAAACTGATTTGGCTCAAACCTGTTTATGAAACTCCTGTCCCAACCCCTTTCCTGGTTCAAGTTAAATTACAGTCCCCCAGTATCCCAGCATGCTGGGTTAGGCTGTGCTGCCTGCTCCAGAAAGCAGGGCTGGCACCACCACTCTGCTCCCTAGCTGGAGCAGTGAGGGCTGGCTGACAGGGGCATCAGGGAGGCAAGCCCAGCTGGGGATGCAGCCCAGTCTACGAGAGGGACTGGCCATCCCAGGCAAACCCCAACTGGAGTCTGGAGCCAGGGAGGGGAGTTAAACACCTGTTCTCCCACTCAAACTTACTGCTGGCTACAACTGTGGACTACACATCCCAGAGGCACTTGGAAGCAGGAAGAGGAAGTGATGAGTAACCCTGCAGAATCATGTTGTTGTAATTCTGGACTGCAAATCCCAGCGACCTTGGGGGCAGTGGGAAGAGAAAGTGACCACACAGTACAGAGAGCCCTGCTCTAGTGCCCCCTGGCACCTGGCCTGAGCCACTGCAGGCATGTGGCTGCATTTCCTGAGTCAAAGGTAAGTGTTTGTTTACTTCTTTTTCAATTTAATCTGTACATTTTAGACTAACCTGAAGAAACTGAATCAATTCAGCCTCGGGATTTTTGACTGGCTGTATTTAGCCAAAGGAACTAGCCATTTTCAGAGGCAAAGCCACAGATTTCCTTGGATTAATTCCCAGTTGAACTAGTACATCTCTCCCTGTGAAAACCCCTCATCTTTGATTTTACAGTGGCCAGTGATAGAGAATCTATCACTGACCTTGGTCAGTTATTGCAGCTATCTTAGATTCCAGCCTCAGTCTGGAACCCAAAATTGTGAGTCCTGCACAGAGGACTTGGTGGTGGTTGATTAAACTCCAACATGGAGAGCTTCCCCTCCCAGAACCTTGTCATGAGCTCTTAGTCTCAGAATGGCTGTCTCTACCTTTCCCTTACTCCTTCCTGTGCCTGATTCTTTGAAACTCAGTATCTTGAACAGAAACTCATTCATCTGCATTACCCCTATCAGCTGCCAGCACTCACCAGGTTATCAGCAGTGTCCTCCTGAAGAGTCTCTTTGCCTTCTGAAATGATAAAATAGACCATGGCCAACAGAAAAGCAGTGCCACAGGACTTTTTAAGAGGAAAATGGGAAACAACCCCTTGTGGCCAAAAAAAATTGGAGTACCCTGGACAGCTGAGATGCAGGAGAGGAGAAAGCTTCTATTAAAGCCTTCAGAACTCACCCTTCCAGCGGCCAGCTTTCTGAATCTGATTTATTCCTTCTTCCAGTGCAGAGAGAGCTGAGTTCAGGTTCCTAGACTGCCTGAGCCCAGTAGAAGGCATGTTATCAGGTATGAAGCCAACTGCATTGTCCTCCAACTTAAAATCCGTAGGAACGAAATCTGGATTAAACAGGAAAATGGCAATGATGGCTAAATTCCCAGTACCTTGAGGATAGTCTTGCACCTTATACCAATGAGGACATGGAGAGCTCAATTTGATTTGTGTGCATGATGATAAATTTAAAGGAGTGGATATTGTGATAAGTGAAGGTGGAAACCCTGAACACCGTTTCTTTTTGGCTATGTGTGCATCAGGTGGGATATCCAAACTCATGTCCTGGTCTTGGCCTCATGACCCTTAGGTTTATGTCCACTGCTTTAAAACCTTCATACAATATACTGCAAAGCACTGTTATTCTTGTATAAACCATCCTCTGCCCAGGGCCCACAGGCACTGAACACAAGCTGAGACCCCTATACCCTCAGTTGGGTGATAACATAGCCTCATTAAAGCCAGCACTGACTAGAGCGAGACAGGATTTCACTCACTGACTACAGTGGGATTTGCAGGAGATTGCAGACACCAAGAGGTTTCCCTGTGTGTATTTTTTCTTAGTTTGTCTTGTGTCTTTTGCTCCCTGCCAACGTAACTTGCATTTCAACCTGCTCCCTTATAGTAGGGCTGTGCGAGACTTCAGGCAGAGCTTCGGATCCGGAAAAGCTTTGGATGCTTCGGGGTCCGAAGCAGCACATCCAGGTCGAAGCGCTGCCTCGTTCGGCTTCCTGAAGCGGTTCGGAGCCGCCATGGAGCCGCCACAGAGATCTGGCCATAGGGTATAATGGGGGAAACAATAAAATATCTATAAATTTGTTGTTTTTTGTCCAATTTGGATGAAATTTTCAGGGATGGTAGACTCTGCATAGAGGATGAAGCCTGACAAGTTTCAAGGAGATCGGCAAAGGGGTTTGGGGGGAACAGCACCCCAAATTCTTTAAAGCAAAACATGTCACGTCTAGGCGTTACAACATAGCGGGGTGAAAACAGCAGGGCTGGTAGCTCTTGCTGAGACCAAAAAGCCTGCCAAGTTTCAAGAAGATCAGTGCAGAGGTTTGGGGGGAACTGCCCGTTAAGCTGCAGACAAGCAAAACTCGTGCCATGGCTGCTTGTGGGACTGACTGTGTCTGTCTTGGGGCGGGGAGGGGAGACACTACTGCAGGCCTGGCTGCTAAGCTACTGTGTTACCAGTTACCAATCAATCAATCAATCATGATTCACTCAGGGACCAGCTCAATACACAGGACCTAGCTACTACATAACGACTTAACGAGTATTAATTAGCATCTACAAAACCAAGCTAAGGAGAGGAAAGAATCAATGCAGACAATCAACTGCCCCAAGCCAGAGACAGTAAGTCCCACAAGCACCCATGTCATGGGTTTTGTCTGTCAGCAGCTAGGGGTGCAGGGCCCCAGAACCCCCCTGCACCGATCTCCTCGACCACTGGCAGGTGTCACAGCAGGGGCCACCATCCCTGCAGCTGTCACCCCGCTGTGCCTGAACACAGTGTCACCCATGGCACCAGTTTTGCTTGTCCACAGCTTGGGGTGCAGTTCCCCCCAAATCCCTGCACTGATCTTGAAACTTGGTAGGCTTTGCAGCCTCAGCAAGAGCTACCAGCCCTGCAGTTTTGACCCTCCTGTGGTATAACACACAGCCGTGACATGAGTTTAGCTTTCAAGAATTTGGGGTACAGTTCCTCCCAAACCCCTGCACTGATCTTCTTGAACCTTGGCAGGTTTCATGCTCTCATCAGCGGTTACCATCTCTGCAAGATTCATCCAAATCAGACAGAAAACAAAAAAGTTATAGATATTTCATTGATTCCCCATTATACCCTACGGCCGGATCTCCGAGGCGGCTCCGAAGCTTTGGAGCCACTTCGGCCGGATCGAGGTGGAAACCTGGCCCGGAGCTCTGGATAGGATCGTGGCCATCCGAAGCCAGATTAGATCACTGCCAACTTGCACAGGCCTACCTTATAGCTCATCTCCTTCCAGAATCAGAATGAGGCTAATTGTCTCTAAATGTAATATTTCTCCAAGGTTTCTATAATCTATCCATGAGTCTTCAAAGAGGCAGCTTTGAATGCTGCTCACCACACTGGGCAGTAATGGAACATATAGACCAGGGGTGGGCAAAATATGGCCTGCAGGCTGGATCTGGCCCACAGCAGGGCTTTGTTTGGTGCACGGTGGGTCCTTTGGTCCCGCTTCGCCCAGGCATTGTCCCATAGTACCATGTTGTGCCACCTCTTGGGCACCCAGTGGGGCTGAGACAGCCCCACCCTGGACTGCCTTTCTAGGCAGCTGCTGTCCCCTGCTCCATGGTACTGGTGGGGACCTACACACAGCCCTGCCCCATCCCGTGCCTGCTGCAGGCTCACCTGCTCACACTGGACAGCTGCAGCAACAGCAGCACTGGCAGGGCAGAAATGTGCTTGGTGCCAGGGAAAAGCAGCTCCTCCCCCTCAACGCTGTCTGGCACTTCCTGCAGGAGCTGCATGGAGCCCGTGCTGGGCTGCCCTGCAGCACCTTTGTGCTGCCCCATGGGACAGCCTGGAGGCAGTGGTGAGAGTGCAGCACATCCTAGCACAGGCTCCGTGCAGCTGCTGCAGGAAGCGCTGGGCAGAGCTGAGGGGGAGGGGCCACTTTTCCCCCACACCGAGCACACTTCTGCTCTGCCGGCGCTGCTGTTGCTGCAGCTGTCCAGCATGAGCAGGCGAGCCTGCAGCAGGCAGAGGGTAGGGCGGGATTGTGTGCAGGTCCCCACCAGTACCACAGGGCTGGGGCCAGCAGCTGCCTAGAAAGGCAGTCCAATGTGGAGTCATCTCAGCCCTGCTGCGTGCTCAAGGCACAGTACTGAATTTCTCCCTTCTCCCAAAACAGGGCAAGGAGCCCAGAATGGCAAAGTATCAAAGCTCTAGTACAGGGGTGGGCAAAATATGGTGCAGGGCATGCTGGGGCTGAGTGCTGCTGATGGTGGTGGGGAGATGTCGCAGGGTGCGCGGGCTCCAGGCTGTTACAGGGTGGTAGCAGCTCAGGGGGGCATGTGCAGGGGCTCCTATGCACACCCCAGCATACCCACAAGCCCTCCCCTGAAAACCCCACAACCACACACCCCACAAACACTGCAGCTCCCACACCCTCCCCACATACACACACCCATGGGTCTCTGGGGGGGAGCCCTGCTTACTGCTACCTGCACACACCCCTGCACACACCCCCCAGCCACCCTCCCCTACCTCATACCCACCCACACACACATCCTCACAAACACACTGCCCACAAGCCTCCCATACCCACCCACATCCACACATACCCCCACACTGTCCCTCACACCCCACATACAACCACAGCCCACCACAAACCCCATACACCCTCCCCCACCACAGTAAGACTTCATTTTGAGCTATTATGCAATCACCTGTATATACACTATGCAAATACATACAAATCAAGACCAAAAAAATCTTGTTAAAATAAAATTAAAATATGTTATTGTGGAGGTTAGCTTTTTAGTATATAATTTCAGGGTGGTTTCTGGCTCCAAGATGGCAAACCCCCTTCCCAAAAGGATTAATTCTGGGGCAAGGGTAGGGACTTTCAGTGACAAAGGGCAGGGCAGGGGCGGGACTTCCAGTACCAAGATGGTAACCAGGGGGCAGGGCACCTGCCAAGGGGTGGGGCTACCCTTGCAGCCCTGGACACCTTGTCAAAACTTGTAAAGTGGCCCTCCACCTGAAATTATTGCCTGCCCCTGTTCTAAGGTGCTACCCTGCCTTGCTTTCTGCCTGACTTGAGACTAACATGGCTAACCATCTTTCTTCCTTTGTGAGAAATTATAGAGCTCACCTCTTGTTCCAGATGCCTTATCTGACCTTGGCTACCTATGTCTTCTAAAGAAGATTTCTCATGAACAGGCTGATCATTTATTATTTGACCTGCCTGTTCACCCTGAGATCTGGACCAAATGTCTCAGCTGCAGTTTGACCCTTATACACACAACTAACCCAGGAAAGGCCACCTGCCTGGTTACAGTAAAATCCTGGCTGGCTAGTTCTGAAAACAGTGTGGGGAAATGGCAGGTTTTTTCTCAGCATTCATGGAACAATAACTGTCAGATTTGGTATGACTAAGCCCAGCTGGCATATGGAACTGGATTTGGAATGGCCATTCAAGACACAACCCCAATTCTACCAGGTTTATTAGAATTAGCACAGAGTAAAAGAGTGACTCCAGTATCTTCCTTACCTGGCACATTGTCACTTTCAGGGTACACAGGATAGGCATCTCCACGGCATACCAACAACAGCACTGCCAGAGCATATGCCCAAAGTTGGGACTGCATCTCTCTGTCTTTAAAACTTGACCAACTTCTTATGAGCCTGCAAGCAACTGTTAGAGGGATGTAGAGAGCCTCTCTTTTTATATCATCCTTCCTCATCCATCTCTTTGAGATCAATATTTTGTCATTACGGGTCTCATCTTCCTAGCTGCCCATCCATTCTCATAACAGTTGATAGACATTGATTATGTCACCCAGATGTACCATCCATTTAAATCTCCTCTCTATCACTGCTTAAACAGGTAGCTTTAACAAATGTTTGGACTGGATTTTAAAGAACATTGCTGTTTACCTTGGCCACACTTAGCTGGGGAGAAACAGCTCCCCTCAACACCATGACGTCAAGAGCCTGGTAGGTTAATGACAGAGGTGGTAGAGTTTGGCCAAGGCTGAATGGAGAACCGAGGAGAGTTGGACCTGACATTTGTACAAAATATGCAAATCTTCATGGCCTTTTCTTAGGACATTTCTCCACAAAGGTCATTGTTCCTTTTTTGCCCAAAACACTCTACCAGAGTAAGTGATACAAAACCCTTCCAGCCTCATACCAGGCTAGTGATAAAGAAGCCTTAGATAAGGATGCTCCATGTTGGCACACACCAGGGGCAGAATCTGACTTCGCTGTATGTTACCATTTTTGGTGTTTATGCATAGTTTGCAATCCAATTCCAAATGCCACCTGGACACACAAGCTATTGAGCATGCACAGTAGGCCATGCTCTGGTTGGGCAGGTACATGGTGCTATACGCACCTACCTAGACAAGTGTGAGTCCTGCAATTGTAGTTGGGCAAAGCCCCATGACTATTAAAAGTTAGACACCAGGGCAAGGACAGAAATTACACATCGACCAGTTTAAATGATCAGAAACAGGTTTAAACCTGTAACAGGACATAAGTTCAGTGCACATAAACCAGTTTCAAAATGGCTAAAACTGGTCTGAGATAAACCTGGTTGAATGTAGTTCACACTTAACTGATTGAGCTCAAACCAGTTTATGTAACTTCTGTTCCAGACCCCTTCCTGTTTTAAGTTAAACCAGAGTCCCAGCATGTTCTCTGGGCTGGCCCTACTCCTCTGCTCCCTAGCCAGAGCAGAGACAGGTAGGGGTGGGAGCCTGGTCAGACACTGGCTCTGGGAAGGGGGCAGGGAAGAGGTTCATTTCCCCCCCTCCTTCCCCTGTCCCACCGATGAAAACCTGCATTTCTCTGCTGGCTGATCACCAGCGGGGACGTGGCCAGTCCCATCCCACCAGTAGCTCTGAGTGAACTGGCCAGGGAGGGGGTTTAATTCCCCCCCTCCCTGTCCCATTGGCACAGACCTGAGCTGGGGTCTGCCAGACACTCCCCCCACACTGCTGCAGCAGCAAGGCCAGGGACGCAGCCAGACACTGGCTGGCATGGCCCCTGATGCAGAGGGGGCAGGGAGGGGGAGTTATTCTCTCCTCTACCCGCACTGCCCCCAGGGGACTGCAGCCAGAGTCTGCCTGCCCTGACTGCCACTGGGATATGCCCCTCCCGTCCCCTCCACCAGATGCTGGGGGGAGGGGGGAATAACCCCTCTCCCTGCCCCCTCACCTAAGGGGCCCTGACAGCCAGCCTCTGGCCATGTCCCAGGCCCACTGCTGCAATGGTGAGCAAGGAGCACCCAGCAGACCACAGCTCAGGTCCGTGCGGGTGGAACAGGGAGGGAGGAATTCGACCCTCTCCCTGGCCAGTTCACTCTGAGCTACTGCCCGAGCTGGCCATGCCCCCCAGCACAGCTTCCCTACAGCAGACGACTGCTCTAGTGCCCCCCGGCTCCTGGCCTGAGCCACTGCAGGCACATGTCTGCATTTCATGAATGCCTGTTCACTTGCAAATTGGTTCAACCTAGGTAGGTGAGCCTAACCTTCAAAGGTTGAATCAATTCAGGCTCCAGCTGTTTGAATGTCTGTCCCTAGCCCAGATGAGGACAGCAACAGCTTTCCCAATGGCCAAGTGATTAGGGCATTTACTCATGTTCTAACCTGCCCTCGCACAGAAAGGGGTTAAACCTACACTTTCTGACTTCCTAGTACAGTGCACTAACCACTGCAGCACAGGTTAGCCTTACTTAACCTCCCCTATCCAGTCCGTCTCTTTAAGATGGCTCTCTCAGCAGCCAAGAGGGAAAGAAGGTATGGGAGCCAGGAGCAAGAGAACAGGCTCAACAAGATGGCTATTGCTCTAAAAGAGAGAGTGCCTTCGTTTCTAGCCTGAGCCCTTATTCCCAATATGGAAGAAAATCCCCAGATCCTTTTTATCCAATTAATATTAAATGCAGGATGCAATGGCTCAGGAAGAGGGCCTGAGCTAATGCCTCAACTGGGGCCTTGCAGTCAGAACACTATGCTGGGAAGCTAGTGAGATGTAGGTCTGAATTCCTTCTGGGGGAAGCTGTGATGGATGTAGATCCCAGAACTTCCGCTTTCCAGGTAAATGCCCTCACCACAAGGCTTTTGGGCTAGAGCACTAGAAGGTTCCTGCCCTCCACAGGTATTTGCTGCAGCTTGTGTTTAGGTATGTGTTTAGGGTGTGGCATACCTGCCCAGCTGGGGCACAGCCTATTGAGCATGCATGTCCACACTTTATGTGAAGCAGAATAACAAACTATGTGTAAGTGTCAAACATGGCAGTTGTGTGTCTGGGTACATGCCATTTGGACGGGCTAAGTGAAATAGGATTCTCCCCTAGCTGTTCCCACTCTCCGACAACCAGACTAACTACTGGTGAGATAATGATCTGCCTCCTACAGAAACCCCAGGTGACTTACTCCATGACAACCAGCACCTGCCTCCAGATGAAGTTTGAAAGGAAGCCAATTGCCTTCTATTCAAGCCAAGTTATAGGCAAAACTCATTCCAAGACACTGTCGAAGTCCTAGCTTCCATGGCAGCCCCTGATCAGGACTTCACAAGTCATTTAGTCATTGCAAATTTAAGATATTTTCACTGGCAATTTTGGGCATGCCTGACATTTGTTTCTGAATTCTGGATATTTTCCAATTAGAATTAAGTATTTATTCTTTCACATGAAAGGAGGCAGCTGCTGACTGGGGGAACCCATGACAATACAGGTATCGCTGCATGGGTGGCTTCATGCCATCCTACAAATGCTTGAGACATTTATACAGGAATGAGTATGCAGAGAAAAAACAAGAAAAAGGAAGGTGCCCCATGAAGACTCTACTTTGTGAGATGTGGGAGGATCTCCTTCCACTTTTACACCATCCACTGACCTGCTGCCCCACATCAGCTGTTTTCACAAAGCCTTTACCATAAAAGAGTAGACAAGGCATTTGAGTCAGTCAATACTATTCTTTACCCCACTAGGAAGCAAGGAATTGCATCAACTAAGGTCCCCTTCTTTGCCTTTCTTCCTCTTTTACAGTCTGCACATGCTCCTTCCATTGTGTTCCCAGTGCCTAGTTAATTAAAAAAGAACATTTACCAATTTGCAGGGATCTGCATCATTAACAGCATTGTTTGGGCTGTGAACAAGGGCTCTAGCCGGTCCCATGGTAACATCATACATATTTGCAGTGACAGGAAAATTCCCAGTGTGTTAGCACACTGTGTTAAATGAATTCCCAAAATACTAGCAATAAGGAGTCTGATTATTAGAGTTATTGCATAAAGCAAGACCCATACTTGCAAAGGGGATAACAATTGTAAGTCTAGGGGTTACTACCTCTTGCCTTCTGAGATGTTTCTGGCAAGATAAGTAGATTGTAGAAGGGGTTGTGCTATCACATGGAAAAGGATGAGAAACCTTAAAAAAAAAAGACAGACAGACAGACTGTTGCCCTCCCTTTACTGAGAAGAGCCAAATTAGACTGAGACCAATCATAGGATTTTTAGGCAGGTATTCACTCTTGCTCCCTATCCTAAACCTCACAGCAGGGACTCATTTTTCATGCAGCAATTGGAAGGCTTGTAACTAGACATCATTACCATTGTCTGCACACATCACTGCCCATCAGACAAGGATCAGAACAGACTGTTGAAGCCAAACACTCATTCATCCCAGCCCAAGTGCCAGTCACTGCAGACCATTCTCCGCTGATGAAATCCATATCTGGCCTATTTTTAATTTTCTTCCATTGTCCAAATGTCAGATTTCTTGTAATAAAATGAAAAATCCTTGAGGGGAGTCCATCATTCTTGCCACCAGATCAGATAGACATGGTCAAAGCAGAGAACAATCATGAAGGGTTAATTAGGAAGGTGGTGATGCTGCAACTGGAGATACAAATTCTCATCACATCAGTGAAATGGCTCTGTAGGTGTCTCATGTGAACCCAGGACTGGAAGGAATCTTGTGGGGCATCCGTCCAGTTCCCCTGGATGGACAACCAAATTGTACAAACCCAGTTATAAGCTTATCAACCTCCATTGTAAAACTTGTAAGGTCATTGCCTGTGATTCACCTAGAGGGGCTATTCCAGGACCTAACTTTTCAGAACCTCATTCCTCTTAATTAGCCCATATCACAAACCACAGCACAGCTGACTGGACTGGAGCTGCAGAAGATGCTGAAGATTGACTGGTATGTTGCTATAGCCATGATGGTTTAGGGAATGTCTGAGAGGCAAGGCAAGAAAAGGTCCAAGAGACCTGAAGAAGAGCACTTGATGCTGACAAAAGCTTGTCCAAACTCTCCCAGTTATACAAGTGGTCCAATAAAAGATATTCCAAAAAAGCCTTGCCTCAACGAAGGTTGGAACATATAGTCACTGGGAACCCAGGAGTAGCACAGAGAGCTGTAGATCAAAAGATACGGCCACTGATAGAGGTACCCAGAGACTCAAGATTGCGTTGTTGAAAGTTATAAATTGAGGTATGGCTGAAATACCACATATAAGAACAGTTCACAAAAATATTGTCCATACCATATCTGGTATCAGCCAGTGCTGTGGGCCTCCTGTTTGTGCAGAACATAAGATCAACATTACAAGCCTGATTCTTCTAGACTCACTCAGGTTGTGGACCTGGGAGAGACTCTTGCTTACGAAGCAGTCTCCAGAATAGAAACAGTTGACAGACATTGTAGTAGCCCATCTGTTAATGAAAAGTTATCGTCTATAGAAAGGGAAGATTTCTGTACAAAGGAAAAGTGTGGTTCTGGCATGGTACACTCTGCAAATGATATAACATTCCTGGAGCTATAGTCCAATTGCAGTGAAAAAATTCAGTGAGTGAAAGCAAAGGCCTAGGGGTCAGAGCATAAGATAGGCAATCAGGAGATCTGGGCTGTTACTAAATCCCTTGGGCATATCACTTAGGCACAATGCGCCTCAGTTTGTCCATCTGCACATTGCAGCTATTATTTTCCTTCCATACAGGCAAGTTGTGAAGTGTCATTGACTGCTTTCTTAATACACTTTGATATGGAAGGCAGTGAGTATTAGAACAGCTTGAGATTCCCTATAAAAGTCAAGGATATGCCATGTGCAGTAGGAACAGCTGGCTGTACATAATTTTATTTTGGCATATCTAGCTGTGAGGGCATGGGCCTCATGCTTCTGGCAAGCATGGACGGTATTTAGCCAAGTCTTTGGCCATCAGGTGGGTTCCAGAGGGGCAACCCACCCTGCCCTGACTGTTAACTTCTCCCAGGATCTGAACCTACTATATAAAAAGGACAAGGAGCATCATGGGGATCAAATGGCTGTCATATAACATATGTAGTTAACTGGTCATATCCCCTATTTTAAAATCTATACTGCTTATTTCCTGCCCTTGGCAGAAAGATTTTATATTTGTAAGCACAGAATCACTCTGTTTTGTCTAATGGTCCCATTGCTCCAATCTTTCTAGGTCTTTTTAATAAATAACAATAAGCATCTTTTTAAATACATAATTAATATTATTGGTAGTGTTTAGTATTTCTATAGCTTCATAGGCGATGTGTAAGGCGGCCACCGCTTACACATTAAGATTGGATGCCACTGAAGCCACCACCGGCTTCTGTGGGCGGTTGCCACTTGCCACCCACCCCCCACCCAGCTGCCGCCACTGCTGCCAGTGTCTGCAGGTGGTCCCCCTGCTTGCTGCCCTCCGCCATGGTGGCCCCCCAGTCTTGGGAAGCACCAGTTGTTCATGTATAGCTTTGTCTAGCTCTAGAGCAGATATGGGTTAGTATCATAATCCCTGTTTTGCAGCTGAGAAAAACTGTCCTTGTGCATATTTTGATGCTTCTCTAATTTTGGTGTCACCTGCTAATCCAATCATGGCTGAATTCTCACCAACAAGGAAACTAGCAACATGGAGATATGTAAAACAGCTTAAAGGTTAAAAAATATGCTTTGGTTGCTTTAGTTTATGTTAGGGTAACACTATGTGGATTTTCAGGGAGCACTGAATCTGCAGCTGGAACAAGGCTTTAACCTGTGGCCTAGCAAAAGTTGGTTGCTAACCACAGGCCAGAATGATATCTAACCCAGCCATTTGCTTATGCTAAGTAACCATCTTAACTATGTCAACCATTTTCTGGGAAAAAGCAGCAAGTGAGTCTGTGTAAGTTTGTGTGCTGTGAATGAAGTAAAGTCTAAGGAATGTGGAAGATGGTACAACCTGAGAAGAAAAAACATACTGGAATGTGAAAAACAACACATAATTGGTAACAGACTGTGAAATGTGAAAAGGTGAATGGTGACTGGTGAAGAAACCTCCAGAAGCTTCCAGGTTTTGGTCAAAGTCTGCCCATTGACTGAAGAAGAGAAGTCAAGGTCTTAGACATACACTCGTAGCAAAAAGACATATAAATGAGTAAAATGCATAGGCGATTCCATGCTAATGAAGCAAACAGTAGACAGATGCGGAGCTTGAGATGGGAGGAAAAATGGGTGGAACAGGAGGAGGGGCAAGGGTGGAGTGAATGTTAATGAGTATAAACCAAAGTGTATAAATGTAGGAAAAAACTATTGTTCAGGACTGCTCCCCTAGTTTCACCGGCTGTGTGTCTGTGAGGGAGCTCGCCCGAAGCTGTGTCCATTCTGAATAAAGCTGTTGCAAGCAATGTGTGCTGGTGTTTGCTCCCTGCTTGCCGTGGCTAATGAGTAACAGGATCCATGGGCAATTGGATCATCATCTCCCTAGTTGTTGGGCACCGCATGGAGTCAGAGTCTAATAGTTTAGTTGGCCAAAAAGCTTTCAGAGACTCTAAAAAGAAATCTGTACTAGGTTACAAACTGTCAGGAAGCATCAATGCTTGAAGCCAACAGATACTTCACAGTGATTATAAGTAGGGCCACCAGCCACTTGGAAATGCTACGTGGAAGAGAAGTACAGTTACTATTCACCTACGGCTAGGTATAGCAGGACCAGGCCCCAGGCATGGCTGTGATACCCCCTGGTGGCCTCACGGCTCCAGCTCCTCAGCGTATCCTCCCTTTTCTTCTTGCCTCCCACACTTCGATGGAATTATCTTCTGTTGTGAGAGAGAGGCTTCTCCAGGGTCCCTAAGTGAGCCCTAGCCTGCCTTGGCCAATGGGTCCCTCCTGTATCCAGCTGACCCCCAGTCCTATTCCTCAAGCCCTAGAGTGGGCCCCCCTTGGCCCCATCAGTACCTTAGGGCACCAATTGCCTTAAGGGCTGTTTGTGGCTTCCTCCTGCTCATACAGCCATGCCCATGCCTCATAGATATCACTGTCACCAATTACCCTTTGTATAGGCTTCATCCTTCTTAGTCTTAGCCTCATGTTACTCTGGCTGTAGACTGGTAGCCTAGGCACACTGGCTCTCGTCTGGCCTTTTAGTCTCATCCTCTTGTTGGCCCCTGGCCACTTCCGTTGTCCCCTCTGGGCTCAGGCTCTGACCCTCTCAGCCCCAGTAGCCCTGGTTGCCCTAATCTCAGGGCCAGACCCTGGCCTTCCTGGCCTCAGCCTGCCTTTGCCTCACTCTCAAGGTCAGGCTTGGCCCCCCTCCGCCTTGGCCTGCTTCTGCCTCGTGCCCCTGCCCCTGGCAGGGCTCAAAACCTGGTGTACCCCTCAGGCATCCCTGCAGCCTCTTTTTCACCCTTTACAGCCACATCCAGTCCTGTGTTATAAACTAGAACAAAAATGCAAGCTACTGCTTTAAACTCAAAATCTCCCCCTCAAGTCATCATACTGCTGCCAAGACATGTCCCCACTCTCTGGCGCTCAGCCTTGGGAGTGCCTGCTATGGCATGCAGCTCTCACTCCCCACCAGCCTGAGCAGGCAAGAGCTTCTCTCCCTGCCAAGTTCGGGGCTGCCCCGGCCCTCTGCCTCAGGGGCCCAGGCTTATTCCCTGGCTCCTCCCCTTCTGGTCAGGTGCTCCCCTCACCAGCCAAAGGTGTGGCCCCTCAGCCTCCATAGCACTGTGCTGCCAGTGCTCTTGCTGCCTAACCAGGGCTCTGTCCTATGGCTAGGCAGCTAGGCCCACAATAGGTGCTCGCAGCCTTTGGGTCCCTGGCTGCCCAGTCCCTTGCAACTAGCCAACTGTGTGCTGTTTTCCCTCACCTGAGGATATCCCTGCTGCAGCTCCTCCCTTAAATAACAGGAGTCCCTGACTCCCTGTTAAACTAGTTCTGTGCCAAAGCAGACTGGTAAGCAGCTGTGTATAGGCCACAACATGGAAATCTCTGGACCTGTTTTCCAATGTGTAGAATCACACACATACAGCTTCAAATGCTAGTTCTGTACATTCTTCTTGCTAACAGGGTCACAGACCTCCTTTTAATTGACTTGGAAACTAATGGCAATAGTTTCTCATCTTCTCCACCGTCTTCCACCAGTCAAACATCTAACTCAAGTGTCTCTGTAACAAACTCCAACTTTCATAGCCCTCAGGATTCCTCCTGAAACATCATCACTTATTGTCTCTCAGGAGATCAGCATGCAAGAACAAGATGATGCTTCCATATGGTCCAGGATCTTGCCTGTCAGAGTCGCTAATGCTGGCTCTGTCAGAGGTAAGAGCAGGTCTACCATAACATAGGGCATGCCTACATGTGCAATTACTGCTATACGAGTTTACTGTGCAGTAAACCCACTCTGGGCAAGTGTTTAGTGCCATTTGGGATCAGATTTGCTGCTCATGGCAGTAGCCTGCTCCCAGCCTCCTCCAGCCCTGCACTGTCCCCCTGCAACAGCCAGGGGAAGCTAGAGGCTCCAGCCTCTGCTGCCTGTGGCCAGGGGCCTCTTTAAAAGCCAGCCCCGTGCCCTGGTCCCTGGCCACCTGCGTTTCTGGCCCAGAGCAGGCTGCACCGTGCTGGCACAGCTCTCCACAAGTGTCACTGGAGCCCGTGCCCACCACGTGACAGCTGCTCCACCCCCAGGCCGTGGCAGTGGCAATCTGTGTCCCGGGCTCCTGCTGGACACCATGCGGTCCATGCCTCACCGCCACATTGACTGCTGCCTAGTGCCAGTCAGTCTCAGCTCTGCCTGCCCTCTGTGCTACACAGCTGTGTGGCCAGGCTCACTGCACCATCTGCGGCTCCCTGCCACTGTGCTGCTGCTGCCCAGCCCCTGGGCTGCCACCTTGATCTTGGCAGGCACGCCATCAATGCACACCTGGACACCACCACTGGTGCTATCTATGAGCTCCTAAGGCTCCAGCCCTGCCAGCCAGGACTGGTGGCTACATGTCATCCAGAGCACTTGAGACAATGAGCAGTGGCTGGAGTCCTTTTGGATGACTCGAGCCACCTTCCAGGAGCTCCTCAATCAGCTGCGCCCACACCTGGAGCAGCAGGATACCATGATGCGGCCGCCTCTCCCCACAGGGACCCAAATGGCCATTGCTCTGCTCAAGCTGGCCACGCTTGCCAGCCTCCATTACTTCCACCACCTCTTCATTGTGAGCAAGGTAACTGCTGGGAAGGCCATCCCAGAGGTGTGCAGCACCCTCCAAGACATGCTGGGGCACACCATGCTCCAGGTACATGACCCCCTGGAAGTGGTGGCAAGATTCTGCACCCTGGGCTTCCCTCAGTGCATTAGGGCCCTGGATGGGACCCACATCCCCATCACCTGCCCATCCCATGGTGACCGCTCCCCCAACAACTGGCAGGGCTTTCACTCTGTCATGCTCCAGGCTGTCGTCAATGATTGCAGCACCTTCACCAATGTGAGCACTGACAAGGCAAGAAGTGCCCATGATGCCCGTGTCTTCTGCAACTCCCCCCTGCCAGCCCTGGTGGAGAGCAAGCACTTTGTGCTGAGGGTGCTGGACCTCCAGCTGGGTGAAGTGATGGTCCCACCCCTCCTCATCAGGGACCCCGCTTACCCTCTCCTTCCCTGGCTCATGTGGCCCTACACTGACCAGCTGGACCCCCACCATGCACATTTCAACAGGTGCCTAGGCAGGACCTGCATGCTGGTAGAGTGCACCTTCAGCTGCCTGAAGCGATGCTGGTGCAGCCTCACTGCCTGCCCTGAGGTTGTGGAGGCCAACATCCTGCAGGTCATCATCACAGCCTGTGTGCTGCATAACATCTATGAGGCCCAGGGGGAGCTCTTCTGCAAGGCGTGGGAGGAGGCTCAGTGGGCAGAGTACGCCTTGCACCAGGAGTGCCAGTAGCAACGACAGCCATGGCCCCTCCTGCCCCTACTACTGAGGCCTCGAGCAAGCTGCACACCCACCACTTGAGGCCAAGACACTGGGTTTGAGAAGCGCTGGCAGACCACCTGCTCCTGCACTCCCCGCTGTAGGCCACCTGGATGGCCAGCCATGGGCTCCAGCCCCACTGTGCACCCTCACAAGCACAGACCCTGTCCCCATCCCTCCCTCCCATCAACCCCCTCCAACAACAGACCCCCTCCCCACCCTGCCCCCAACCCACAAATACCTACCACCAACCACTATACCCACAACCAATAAACCACCCTTTTCCTGTACAGACTATATACAGTGCTTTGTGTGCCCTCCCAGGGAGTGGAACAGTAGGATAGACCTGGCTGGGATAGACCTGGCTCCTGACAGCATCTGCTGTGAGTGCTCTAGACTAGGGTTACCATACTTTCAGTTCCAAAAAAGAGGACACCTGTCAAGCGAGGGGGGTGGAGGGGGTATATGACTGTGGGGGACAGTGATATACTGACGCCCTGCCCCTGCCCATTCCATTGCCCCTCACTCCCAAACCACAGCCTCCCCCCCCAGCCCTGCTGCTGCCCCTCACTCCCCATCCACAGACCGCTGGCCCTGCCCGGGCCCCTCTCCCAGCCCTCAGTACCCTGCCCCCCCGGGCCATGCTGGTACCCCTCGCTCCCAACCCGCAGACCCCTGGTGCTGCCAGTGCCCCTCACTCCCAAACCACAGCCCCCCCGCCAGTGCTGCCAGTGCACCTCACTCCCAACATGCAGCCTCCTGCTCCCTCCAGCCCTGCAGCATATACAAGCAAGGGTACTGGCCTGGTGCTGCTGGCGAGGCCACTCAGCTCCCTGCTGCCCCTGAAGGGCCTCCCCCTGTCCTGCCTACCCTGCTGCAGCCCCAGCACCTGGACAGCTTCCCGTAGTGCCAGCAGGCACCTGCCCCCCTCACACACCCATCCCCTCCACACACCCTTGCCACACACAAACACACATACCCAGTCCCCAAGCACTGGCCCTCCAAGCCTCACCCCTTACAGACTTACCTGAATGTACCTGCCGGGGCTGCTCCCACCCCCCTGCCTGGATCCATGACAGCCACGTGTGTGCGCATCCTGCCTCTAATCCCAACCAACACCCCCCCACTCCCCCCCGCCCAAGCAGCTCCTTGATAGGGCAAGCCAGGAAAAACTTTGAAGCTGGGCTGACCAAAATTCCGGACATTTGATCATATTTTAAAAAACACACTCAGACAAAGATGGGAGGACCCAAAAAGAAGGCATATCCAGGAAAACCCAGATGTATGCTAATCCTACTCCAGACCCACTCCCCCCTTCTCCTCTTGCAGGCTCAGGCTTGGGGGCCAAGGCTCTCAGGGCTGACTGGGACACAGAGCTGGTGGTGCCCTTACCCTCCCTCCAGGGGAAGAGGCACCCTGGGGCAGTCCCCTCCCCCCCATGCCCTGCACCTTGAGCATGCCCCTGGCGAGTGTATCCTAGGTGCACCTTGACAAGCTGTTTGCACAGACTGAGAGGTGCCTGACCCACTACACCCTGCTGATGATGATTGCCATGGTGGCCCAGGCACACCCAAGAGCCTGGCACAGGACCCTGAGCTTCAACCGTGTGGTAGGCAAGCCTGCACTTCCCCACAATGTTTGCCACTGCCTGGAGGGGTACCTTTGCCTATGCTACACATTGCATAGGCAAGGATGACATAGCCAAGGATGACATCACTGCCAGCATTGATGCATTTCTCCACGTGTGAGAGGCCCATGCCTGCCTAGCTGAGGGGGCACTGGCTGCTCAACAGAGTTTTGCACTGCCACCCCACCTCCCTGTATGCTGTGGGAGGGAACTCCAGAGGCCAGGGGGAGTTTGGCCAGGCTGCACCGGGAGTGAGGCAGCAGGGGCAGGGGCAAGGACGGGGAGGGGAGGGCCCTCCTCTCAGTGTGGGGCTTACCAGGTGGGTATGGCAGGCATGCCCGATGACCTGAGTCTGTCCCTACTGGCACTGACAATGTGCAGCTCCTGGCAGCAACCTGGGGTGCAGGGGCATGGCACCTGGCTGGCCAGGCAAGGGACATCTCCAGGGAGGAGGTGCTGGAGCTTGTGAGGGTGGGCAGTGTCATCCCTGGGCTGGTCTCCTGGGTGGGGCTGTGCACCAAGAGCTGGTGAGCCAGGCATTGGCCCAGGCTGCCAGAGCTGCTGGATGATGCTGGGGCAGCAACTGTAGTGGGACAGGCTCCTGGTGCCCTGAAGGGCCTTCCTCCGCTGATGCCTCATCACTGCTTCCCAGCTGTGGTGGAGGCTCCAGCAGGCCACCCAAGCTGAAGAACATGGCATAGCTCCACCCAGGGTTCTTGGGCACAAGGATACAATCCAGCTGCCACATAAAGGTCATGGTTCTGCAGACAGCTTCCAATTCCTGAGTGTGGTCAGTGATGCTGATCCACTGTGGCCACAGGGTCTTGACCTTTATGCGGCACTGTCACACTGATCGGTCATGCCTGCACTCCCACAAGCAGGCTGCCAGGCTCCCATAGATGTGGGTGTTGAAGCACCCACCCCAGGCAAACTGGCTCTGGACCTCAGCCTCACCCCACAGTGCAACAAGGTTTGCAGTCTCATCCTGGGACCAGTTACGTCCCTGGGAGGCAGTGTGGCATTGGGGACAATGCCTGCATGGCTCCTTCAACGGCCCTCAGGGGCTGCAGGTGAAAGTCTGGGCCTGGGCAGGTGCCTGCAGCACCTAGTGTAGGGGCACGGCATGGGACAGGCAGGCAGGCAGCGGGGCTGGGCTGGGAGCCAGGGCCAAGGTCCGTGCAAGGTGCTGTGGCTGGCCTGGGGCCTCTTCTGTGGGACCCAGCAGCCAGAGGCAGGCAGCAGGTGGCACAGGTTGCCAGGGTCACCGCTGAGTTTGAAAAGGCAGGCTGGGGCAGGCAAAGAGCTGCTCCAGCCCCTAGTTGCAAAAGTTCCAAGTCCCATGGCCCTGGGGCTAGGCCAAGGGTAGCCCCTGATGGTGGAGCTGACCAGGAGCATATTTGCTCCTGGTTGGCATCTACACATGCGCTACTGTGTAGTTACTACAGCACAGTTTATTTGCTCCCTGCATGTGCAGGAAGGAAATTAACCATGCAGCAGACTAACTTATAGCGCAGTAGGTGCGTCTACAGGTGACGCTACATAGTGATGTGCTCCCTCTGCATAGCACATTGCTGTGGTGATGTAGCAGCTAACAATAACCATGCGCCATGCAGACGGCACAGTACGGGCTGTTACTATGCTGTCCTTTAGTACTTCTAAAAGGAAATGCTAAATTATGGTGTGGTAACAATGGCACCATAGGGGCACATGTAGATACTCCCAGTAACCAAGTGTACATGTAGATGGTGACGCTTGAACACGCAGTCAATCAGTCAACTGTGCAGCAAAGCATCTCATGTAGATGCTCCCACAGTGTAGTATACAGGGGAACAGTATCCTTGCCAACAATCTTAGATGATCAGCTGATGGCTGGAGACAAATGTTTTATTACCACAGCTGAAAAGCTCCCTTGGTTAAATGCTGGAAATTAATTCATTCAGACAGACAATGGGAGCTTGGCTGTAAGCACCTAGTTGCTCCCATCTCTTGTCTCAGATTTGGCAGAACACACAGAAACATAAACAACCCATGTTGTAGCATGAGCTGAACTAATGTAGCTGATGTTAACATAGAGTGTAATAATAGTAAAATATAACCATGTTAGTCTTGTTCTGTAAGCAACTTGAAAACTCCATTTTGTATCCTTCTGCTTGACATATGTGAATGAAGTTTGCATAGCCTTTATGTATGAGTGTGTGTAAAAGGGTGAATGGTGAGAGAATGACATAGAGACGGGAGAAGAAGATTTAACTGTTTATGTAAGCAACAAGGCGCCAAATGTAACTTACCAGCCAGTAACCAACTAACAAATGGCTGAAGAATCCCTTTGAAGCTGGAGAGCACAAATGAGATAACAGAAGAAGAAATTCTGCCAGACGGGCAACAAGAACACTCCAAGGCTAAGATAAGCTGAAGACAAAAGAAGAACAACCGCAATAACAGAAGCTGGGTATAGAAAAACCCCAAAGCACTGAAACAAAGGATGCCAATCCTTATAAAAGAACACTTTGAAAACGCCAAGTTGGGTGAGTCTCTTTCTCTACTGCTGTTTCATCGGAGCACAGATGCATCTGTTCATCCTGCTCCAGCTGTTATCTTCAAATCTACTATCTTCAGATTATCACCATCTACTCAATAAGATCGGGCTGGCCACCCTGGGCTGATATTGAGTAACTATTGCTGGTAACTGTATCTAGTGTATGTGTGGATGGAATGGTTGTTTTGTGTATGTGTATGTCTAAGGATGTGTATGATGATTTGTGTGTGTTTGTATGAATGCTGTGCTTGAACCTCTATGTCTAACTCATGTGATCAATAAATGCGGCACATTGCCTTATCCCCCTTTATAGTCTCACTCGTGATTTGAGCAATTGGCAATTTGAGTAACAAAGTGACCAACAATATCTATTGATCATGAGGAAGCTCATAATTACCACAAAAGGTAATAGCAAGGTGCATCCCAGTGAACGTGCAGAAGTGACTTAGCTCATTTGGGTCTGAAAGCCTGGAAGATTTATGCTCCTTGATTTAAAGGCTTAATTCTGAGGCTGAGCACATACATGGCCCACTAGTACTCAGCACCTTTCATGGACCTTCACTTTGACCCACTGTCACCAAGAGAAATGCTTTTGCCTGATAAAAGTCATTACAAGCAATATACTGACCTTGATGACAAAGATTCTCTGAAGAGTCATCCATTAAGATCTGCAAGTGCTTTGAGTTTTTTGGATGAGCAGCCCCATAGGAGAGGAAAGGGCCCTTAGGATGGATGAACCTGCCTGAGTTCAGATATGCAATCAAAAGTACAGAATTATCCTATTAACAATCTGCAGTCACACCTTCCTGAAACTGAAGGGGCTCCGTCTGTTTTAGTGGAGGTAAAAGAATATTAAAATGTGAATTGAATGAGTGTTGAATGAGTGGGTGTGGGACTAGATGGGGGGACTGGACTAGGTGACCCTTGATTTCAACCCTATAATTCTATGAGAATATTTTCTCCTTCATGAGGAGAAAATATTAGTGCTACAGTGCAACTTAATTAGGCAAACAGACATAACAAGAGCCACTGGCTGGAAATTAAAACTAGACAAATTCAAATTAGAAACAAGGCAGAATGTTTTAACAGTGATGCTGATTAACCACTGGAAACAACTTCCAAGGGAAGTGGTGGCTTCTCTATTCTTGATAACTTCAAGTCAAGGCTGGATGCATTTCTGGATGAGATGCTTTAGCCAAACACAAGTTATTGGCCTCAATGGAGAAGTAACAGGCTGAAATTCTCTGCCCCGTGGTATGCAAAAGGTCAGGCTAGATGATTTGGTCGCTTCTGGCCTTAAAATCTGTGATCAAATGCACAGAACATTGAGACCATTCCAGACTAGATCCCCAGCTCCTCTCTAACAGCTCTAAACTAGTCCACAGTGGAGGAACATGCTCACAGTAGAGCATCCCAGCCTGCAGCATAGAGGTCTTGGTAGAAAGAGGGGCTCCGTTGAAGTCTCTCTCAACCAACTGCAGCTTCCACAAAGGCCACTTGGGGCCATGAGTACCAGTATAAAATGGAGCTGTTCATTAGCTGATCTGACTTGCCCTGTATCTGGAAGTTGCAAAATATTTAACCAAGGATGATTTTTCACCAAGGATGGTGTGTCCTGGCCCTCCTTCTCCTGACCCAGTCTCATGGCTGGAAACAGGAGACACAAAAACACTAAGTTGCTGTGAGGAAAAGGAAGCACCTATGTCCTTTGTTTGGCTGTGAGCAGCAGCAAGGCCACACAACCAGCACCAACCACTTCGCCACTCCCTTTCGGTAAGAGGGGAAATGATCTAGTTTTCTATTTTTCCTCCTATGACCACTAGAGGTCACCAGTGCTCCCACTAGCCAGGGCTATAGTGTAAGAAAGGGTAATACATTGAACTGAAATGCCTTTCCAGGCCCAGAACACCTCTGGACCATTTCCTGCCTTGCTGAAGAGCACAGGCTGCTGCTCGCAGATGTTCTGCTAAAAATGCCAATGAAACGCACGCAGCAGCAGTTGGAAAGATCAGATCTGGTCCCCTTCCCCCACCCCCCCATTACTGCAAGATATATTTGACCTGCATCTCATATATTTGACCACCTGGTACCATGTGCTGGTATCCTCATTATACCAGTATAAAATAGAGCAAGGCACTGAGGGGCTCAGGGCTAGATCTGATAAATTCAGAGTTTGCGTCACATGTGCAGGACAGCCAAAGTGTGTGTGTGAGTGGGGGGGATGACCCCCCCATTTGCCACATTCCTGGATCTGCACACCCTCTCATCCCTCCCCATATTCCCCCGCTACTCCCCACACCCATATACCTTCCCACCCCCACATCCCTAACTTACCTGGGGCGGTGCCTGGGACCCGGTCATGCCACAGGCTTGCTGCGCTCTTCTGCTTACCCCAGCACATTAAGGGTATGTGCCCCACGTGCTGGGGCAGCAGAAGCACTGTAGAGACATTGTGATGAGAAACCAGAGTGTCTCTGGAGGACCAGCTTCCTGGTTTCATCAGGGCATGGTCCTGGACTGTGCCTTGCCCCAGTTTTTTTCTGCAGGCTTTTTTTATACCTGGATTTCCAGATATCATATTTTGAGCGCAGGAAATGTTTTTTTGCTCTCAGCATGCCTCTTGTGGCATCTCAAACTGCTTTGAGGCATGTGCAGCTTCGTCTCGACACAGACCAAGAGATTAGTGGTTAGGTTTAGCAACCAGCCTAATCTTATAGAAAGGGCTTGTGAGGAGCAGGGACATGAACCCAAGTCTTTGACTATTGTCTTAACCTCTGACTGTCCTCCTTTTTATTTAGTGATCAGCAGGACAATATCGATATGCTACAATTCTCCTGCTCAGTCTCCCAGTAGCTGTACCATAGCTGGCAGCTGCATACCACAGACAAGGGCATGGGAGATGGCTCTATTTTAATCCATGCTTTCTTTACACTTTCATAGATTCATAGATTCATAGATGTTAGGGTCGGAAGGGACCTCAATAGATCGAGTCCGACCCCCTGCATAGGCAGGAAAGAGGGCTGGGGCTAGATGACCCCACCCTTCATTTTGTTTATGAAGTACCTGAAAAGCCAGACCAAGAGATGAACATGATCTCCAGCTTCCACACCATGGCTCCTTCCACACAGTGCAGCTACACTGTGTGATGGCATGTGGGGTGGCATCAAGGTATTAACAGAATGTATTTGGGTGACTGTGTCACTAATGAGTGCTGAAAGCTCCAGTGAATCATTGTGATTTAGAGACAAATTGTTTGGATCGTTTTTAGAGGTTTCCAATATCAATTAGGTGTTATATTTCCTATTCAGTCACTTCTGCAAAAGCCTCTCCACCCCCAGAAAGTTTTAAATAGAATACTTTGGATTTTATCAAGGTCTTCACAAAGGGCTTCCTGGTGCTAAAGCAGATTGGTTTTATGAGAATTAGTATTAGTAATACAAAAATACCCTACAAAATATTTCTAAATCAATTTTCTAAGAGCTGTTGTCAGCTGCTTCCCCCTCCCCCCATTTGCTTTGATATAGTAGATGGAAGAGTTAAAATACTGATAATGGTACAGACATCTGTAAGGAGACTGAATTCATTAAGATAGTTTATTAGGATGAATCAGAGGTTTCATAAACCTGTGTGTGTCTAATACTTTCTTCTTTATTAGTCTCCTTAAATTGTCTTTTGCAGGCTTGATAGTCAGGAAGATTAATGCTGCACCCACTTCTTTTGAAGTACGCCCCACCTAGCATAAGTTGATGCCTGAGCTGATACCTAAAGCCCTAGCTCCTGGAGTTATGCAAATACATCAGTATCTCAGCTTTCATTGAAAGATATTTCTAGACCTCATGGTGGGGGTCAAAAAGCTTCAAAATGTGACATCAGTGAAACTGATGCAGCAATGTCTGCCTGAGATCTGGAATCTCTGACAGGTTCGAATGGCCCTATCCATCTGACATCCACCTCAATGGGGTGTTAACTTCACCCAGAAGTGACAGCAGGCTTCCTGAACAACAACTAAACAGTAAGAGGCCAGCTTGCACACCCAAGGAGATACACCTCAGCTACTGGGCAAAATGCAGGGCTTGCCTCTTTGGGGAGAAGACAGGGGTGTTGCTATGCTTCCTAGAGAGAAGACGGGGAGATGGAAGGAGCTTCTCTTATCACTGCTCTGCATGTGATGATAAGACAATGGCACAGGCTTGCAG